>NC_079457.1:42507071-42597071 GCF_903798145.1 Danio aesculapii
TTCCCATACATTAGTAGTCTTTGCTGATCCTTCCTTTAATAACAAACAGCTGGCGAATCCCACGCTGCAGGGTAGGTTATTGTATCAATCTTGAGAAAAATGACAGGAACAAACACAGCACACGGTTGGCTATACTGTGTTGTTATTGTGAAAATGACCATAAGAAATGACTATAAGAAACTTTGCATGTACATGCCAACTTACACTAACCTCAACCACAACCCTAACCTTTACCCCAATCTAACAGTCTACTTATAATCTAATGAGAATTAGTTGGCATGTAGATACAAGGTAACTTAAATTCAACAAACGGACCGTCAAAATAAAGTGAACCAATGTTTTTTCATTTCTTACATAAATATATTTGTTAAGTGCCATTTCTTTCATTAATCCTGAAACATGCATCCAGAAAAATATTAAGCAACTCGGTTAATAATTATCAAAAATATCTCTTGAACACCGAATGATTATATTTAGATGATTTCTGAAGGATGAAAATGTCATATAAATATATATATATAAACACAATAGTTTTAATAACTCATTTCTAATTGATTTATTTTATCTTTGCCATGATGACAGTAAATAATATTTTTCAAGACACTGCTACACAGCTTATAGTGACATTTAAAGGCAAGTCCCAAAATATTCATGCCCCAGGCAAATTCTGACTTGAGTTAAGGTTTATTTTATTCAACTTTTATTCTTTTATTATTTCAACTTTTTTTTTTTTTGACCAGAAATGACACAGGCTTCCCCTAAAAGATAATAATGTACAAGAAAAAAATAAAAGTAATTTTAAGTCAGAATTGGTCAGCGGTATGAATTATTTCGGGCTTTAAAAATAATACATTTTAAAATTGTAATACTATTTTTCAATTAATTTTTGCTATATTTTTAAAATAATCTTTTATATCAACACCTAACCATTAGACTTAACCCTTCTGTGCAGTGATTTATAAAATGTGCATACAAAAAAATAATAAAAAAATAATTTGAGAAGCTAACACACAATGACAGGTGATGATTTTTCATCTTGTTATGGTGACACATTAGCTGCTGCACTCTCCGTTTATGAAAACGATGAAGTTTAGGATGTAGTTAAAAAAAAAATCATCTTGATCACTGCTGAGTCATTTGAGAAACCACTCAAACACACACTTACTGATAGCGTTTCACTCAAACACAGCAACGCAGACTCCCGCTGCCCTATGAAATGAGTTATATATTTAGACTGGATGTGACATCACAGGCAAATGGTGTATGCTAAATAATAGATGCTACTGTTTTAAGGCACGCCTGGAGTCTTTAGTCACAGGGAAATGAAGGAAACGGCAATGTTTGCAGCGTTAGCGAAGTTGCTCGGGTATGGAGGGCTGTAATGAACACAAAGCAAAAGAGCTATTGTACTTGCACTGCAAATGCTAATGTGTTTCCTATTATAATAGACTTAGTATTTACCGTTTGGACAAATTTACGGTGTGCTATGTTTGGTTTTCACTCGATTACATATCAGCCCTTTTTCTCTCTTTGGCATCTTGTTTGCATCCCTGTTGCATTGGATTTGCTGTTATCATTAGCTAAAGCAGAACATCTGCACTTGAAAACAACTAGGAGTGATATTTGCACTGCAGCACATCATCTATTTATAAGCTGCGTGGCATTTGCATCAGTAAATTATTTGTAGCACCTTATTTAGAGTTTATGAAATTAATGTGAATTTAGGGGCGACACTGTGGTTAGCATTGTCAGCAAAAAGGTCCCTGGTTTGAGTCCCGGCTGGGCCAGTTGTCATTTCTGTGTAGAGTTTGCATATTCACCCTGTGTTGGTTTCCTTCAGGTGCTCCGGTTTCCCCCACAGTCCAAAGACATGCGCTATAGGTGAATTGAATAAACTAAATTGGTCGTATTGTATGAGTGTGTGTGAGAGTGTATGGGTGTTTCCCAATACTGGGTTGCGGCTGGAATGCCATCTGCAGCATAAAACATATGCTTTATAAGTTGGCGGTTCATTCCGCTGTGGCGACTCCTGACAAATCTGGGCCTAAGCCGATTAAAAATGAATGAATAAATGTGAATTTGATTTGATCTTTTGGTATCACTTTATTTTGATGATCCCTTTAACACATTTTGTTGATTTTGAGTTACATTGCAACTACATAGGAATTTATGTATAATGGAATATTAGGAATATTAACATATTTTTGTCTTTTTTTCTTTTCATTAAACAATTGTATTTGTATGGCTTAAAGGAGATACTGTATATTAACTGAACTTCTAATGCAGGCTAATATTAATGAAGCATTTTTGCAGAAGTAGATGGACCTGATAGAGATGCAAAGGCCTGATTGTCTAAAATTAACTTGAGCTCTGCAGTTAAACTTCCTGTCAGCAGAAATAATATGTGCAGTTGAGAAAAGTCTCATGCTTTTATGTTATGCAGAGAATTCGTGGAAAAAGAGGACGTATGTATGGGTGCGGCCAATGGAGGACTGTAGAATGATTGACAAGTGACGAATTTCACTAAACTCCACCCGTTAATATCAGCTAGATATTAAAGCGCGAATCAGGAAATGAAATTTGTTGCGCACCCCTGAATGTAACTCTTACATTGCTTTGAGGATAGCAGAATTCTGTGAATCGAATTATTCATTTGTATCCAATAAATTACTAATATGTTTGACATTGAAGAAAAACCTCTTCTGGACCTTTTATTATTGAACATGCATGGGATATTCCAACAGTTAGTGTAAGTTGAAATGTACTTGCAACGTTTCTTAGTCAGAAGAATGTCAGTTGGTGGAGCAGTGCCAGCTAAAGAAGATTGTAAGAAGACGTTCTACTAATAAAAATGGTGCTATATAGGTGCAATGTAACTTACAGTCAACAAAATGTGCTAAAAAGACCATCAAAACAAAGTGATACCATTTTAAAAACATGCTATATTTGTAAATTATTTAATTTACTTAATATTTTCAAAGAAAATCTATATTAATGTTTACTTTAAACAAATGTAAAAGAGTAAACTGAACTAATATTATAATGATAATATTACAAAAATAATGCTAAATAATAATATTAAAATGAATCAATTAAATAATTTAATTACTTTAACTTTTTATTAAAATCTTACATTAAAAAATTAGGATTATTATTTTATTTTATTTTATTTTATTTTATTTTATTTTATTTTATTTTATTTTATTTTATGGGTTTGCTACCATGTTTTTTTTCTTGTTCTTCGCTCTGCTTTGGATAGCTTGTCCTTTTAAATTTTATACTCATTCGAAACACTGAACAAGCAAAAAAAAAAGGTGCTTTCAGTATGCTTTCATGTGGTACAACATCAAAGGCTTTTAGAGCGAAAGCTGTCCTGAATAATTCATATTTGCAGAGCATACTTGCCCTGCGATAGGTGCGCAAAACATTCTCTGTGACATTTTGCCAAAGTGGGCGGGGCCTGATCCTTCATTGGGCGGAGTTGTTGGTTCAGTTCACTAATTGCTGATGCTGGAAAGACAGTCAGTTTAAAGAAGAAAACGGCAGTCTTCTTCAGTCAGCGGACCACTATTAAGCTGTCAGATGAGCAGTGTAGTGCAAAACCCATACGTGACTCGTCCTCCGAGGAACCGGGTAAGTACCACGCTAGTACTCTAGCTGAACATGGGTCCCGCTTGAGGATGTTGCATGATGATCCTGCTCACACCCTCACTCCTGTCCCAGAAACGGAAAGCAAGGCTTATAAGATCCACATAATGTCCTACTATACTGTAGCACCATTATGTTTTAGTGATGTGAGTAGAAAAAAGCAGGTTTGCCTCATATAATGAATTGCTATAGTGTATTTATATACAGTGTATATCATTTTGACTCCTCCGTGCTTGCTTTTATTATTTTATTTTAAATTATGTAAAATTTGAATGATATATTATAAATGAAAACATTGTGCACAAATGTTATTTTATATTTTATCTGATAATAAAATTTAACAGTAATTGTAAAAAGAGAAATGAAAAAGTGTTTGTAAAAACGGTTTTATTATTATTTACCTTTTACATTTTTTTGATATATATAAAAAGTTAAACTAATGTTCACTACAATATATTGCACTAACCATACTGTGTATTACCACTATCTTGTGAGCTGCTAAACAACTCATCACAACAATGGAAATAAAAGTCTAGTCTATTTCTATTCACTTTAGCTTTTGTCAGGTAGGGAAACAAGCTAAGCTCTGGAGTATGTGGAGAGGGTGTCATGTTGTAGATTTGGTGTGTCTTGACTTATTTTGTGAGATGTAGAGCCTTGTTACTTTTCTGGACTGACTTCGTTTAGTACTGTATATGTGGCTTTGTTATTGTGAGCAAGAATGGGTGTAGATAAACATATATATGGCATTTTGTGAGTTTTATGGTCAATATTCTGGTCTGTTATATTTACTAGTAGAAAGGCATTTCTTATTCATGATGTTTCGTGGATGTTTGTTGGGTGAATTATTAAAATATGTTCTAGGGATACAGTTCTTTGTGAAAGGGTTTCTGATTTTAAATGGATTTCTGTTGTCATTTGTCATTGTTAGTTTGCTATTGTTTGACCAGTGAGTATTTTTAGCATGCCTTCTTGACTTCATGCCTTCTTGACTATTGTTTGCTGTCTTTTAAAGTTAGAGCTGAAATCAATTGGACCATTAGTAGCACATTAGATATGCAAGATCAGACCACTTATATCAGTTTTAAATTGTGTTGTAAATATCCTGCGAGTGCAAAAATATATGGATGTTTCTTCAGCTGTGGTACTTTTGAACCGATGGGATTCTTAAAAAAACAAAACAAAAAGAAACTTTTCATACTTAATCTTATTATATTTGTCACAATGTTCAGCAATACGTTACTGAACACATGCATTACGGAGTAGTATTTCTTTTTGACATTTAATTAAAAAAAAGTATTTATACAGGCATTTATTAAAACTGTGTATACAGTGCTCAGCATACTGTAAATGAGTACACCCCATTTTATATTTCTCAGTGAATATAGGTAATATATTTGATGTGTTTGAACAAAATAGTTTTAGGTAAGGCAAGGCAAGGTTGTTTATATAGCACATTTCATTCACAAGGGTACTTCAAAATACATAAACAGGAATAAAAAAACAAGTATAAGAAAATAAAAACAACAAAGAATAAAAATTATTAAAAACAGATTAAATACAAGTTATAAAGCAATGGAAAAGAAAGATATGATGCGATCTGTCGGATGCAGCACAGTGCTAATTCAGTAAAGGCACAGCTAAACAGATGTGTTTCCAGTCTTGATTTGAATGTGCCTAATGTTGGAGCACATCTGATCCTTTCTAGAATCTGATTCCCACAATGGGGGGCATAGCAGCTGAGGGCGGATTCTCCCTGCTTTGAATGAACTCTTGGAATTTCTAATCTACTTGTTCCTAAAGATCTGAGTGATCTGTTAGGTTTGTATTCAGTGAGCATATCTGTAATGTATCGAGGTCCTAGTCCATTTAGTGATTTACTGTGTAGTTTAAATTCTATTCTGAATGTAACTGGGAGCCAATGTAAAGATATGAGGACAGGTGTGATGTGCTCTGATTCTTTGGTTCTGGTCAGAATTCTGGCAGCAGTGTTCTGGATGAGCTGCAACTGTCAGACTGTCTTTTTGGGAAGGCCAGTGAGGAAGCCATTACAGTAATCCACCCTGCTGCTGATAAAAGCATGAACAAGTTTCTCTAAGTTCTCAATGGAAACAAAGCATCTAATTCTTGCAACGTTTTTGATTATTATTAAACATATATTTAATAAAATAATATTTAAGTCACCAAACATCTTTAGAAACAGAAAGATAATACATTTAAATTAATACAAAATATTGCAAAAACAAATTACAAACTACAAAATTTCAACAAAATTTGATATATTTTTGGAAATTAAGTAATTATGCCATTCTCGTGGTATAAATATCTACCATGGGAATATAAATATTTCCATGGTATACCTGTAAATATCTACTACTTTTCACATAGTAGATACTAAAATGGATATGGTACAATTATGTTATGTAGTCGGGTCCATAAAAAAAAACAAAAAACCAAACCATTAAAATCTCTACATAAAAAGAATCAAATAAACAGATCATTGTAGTGTGGTCTTCATATAAAACAAATGAAAATAATGTTACTTTTAACAAAAATAAAATCCTGTAACTCGTGCTGTATATATTATGGTTATAGAGCCACAGAGTTAAAAAAAACATCCATAAGACAGCTCTGATATTTTGTCCTCTGTCTCTGTGATGTCTTAATTTAAGACAAAAGTACATCATGCTTACTTTTAGGATTGTAGTCTTTGTTGGGGGCAGTGCCAGTCTATTTTTTGACCATCATACAGTACATGAGGAGCTTGGTTTAACTAACTGGACGCTGGATAGATTTGGCACTAGGCTCCTGCAGGCCTCTTCACATTCTCCACGCATGCCTGAATGTTCCTGATCACACATGAGTACAGAAAACTCACACTTTTCTTCATTCTGTTCTTCAATATCAACTAGTAAACTCCATCATAGTATTTGAGTCCCACAGGGGAGGGTAAGCTCTGAATGCAGTGCATGGACGTTTGAGTCTGGTGTTGATATGCCACGAGAGGCGGACGCTATTTAAAGCCAGATCTATGACCCGCAACTGCTCTCAGTCATGCCAGTCTCTTCACTCGTCTCTGTGTGTTGGTGATTCCCGTATCCTGCTCGCTGGGCATGTTTGCCACCCACAGAAGCAGTCTGACTGAGTTGCGGGTCGGGCACACCAGCCGCCGCCTCAGCCGCCAACACAGTGTCCCATCTGAACAGGTACCAAAAAATGGCCCACCGGGGAACAGCGTGCGGAGAAGCAGCAGCATTAGCAGCAGTAAGCTGCTTTCCTTGTCCTTCAGCGAGAGCATGCGGAGCGACATCGACCGATACCTGTCCGACCAGGGCCTATACCCACTGAGGCAGGGTGGGGGGGAGATTGGGGAGATTCGGAGCCTGCGGGAGGTGCGGGCGGCCGCCCAACTCAAAAACCTGGAGGACTTTCTAAGGACCAATGGAGTGTCGTTGCAGGAGTCCATCTCCTTCCAGACTGGCATGAGGTACAGGTAAGAGGCAGAGAGGCTGCAAGGCTTTCACAAATAATGATTGGTGCAGGAGAGAAAATGTTAAGCTCTCCAGTTAATGATTTTTTGGGGAAGATGTGCTTTCTTTATTGGTGAGTTATTAGTTGGGCTTTCAAAGGAACACTCCCATGTTTTTGGAAAGCACTTTGTGAATCCATTGAACAGATTATTGGGTCTGGTGGGAGCACTTTTACCTTAGCTTAGCATAAACCATTGAATCAGATTAGCATCTCGCTCAAAACAAAAATGTAAAAGAGCATTGATAATTTTCCTATTTAAAGCTTGACTCTGCTTTAGTTACATTGTGTCCTGAGACAGACAGAAAATGAAACAATGTTATTTTCCAGGTCAATATAGCTTGGAACTATACTTGATTCTGGCATAATAATCAAGGATCTTTGCCGCAGTACCATGGCTGCAGCAGGCACAATGATAATATGCAGCACCTGAAAATATTCCCCAAGGTAACAGAACTGTGTAATATCATTTCAAGAGTTCACACTTAGCTGATGATTCATCAATAGCTTGTTTGGCATGCTGTCCCGGGAGAGAGCCCCGAGCTCAAGGGATCCTCGAGCCCGGGGCTTCCTCCCGTTTGCAGAGCGAGAGGGGAGCCTGAGCTCGGTGGATCTCAGAACTCCCCGTCTGCAGTAGCTAAGGGAACACGTGAGGAAAAAAGAAGGGGCTAGACAAATGTTTCATTGTTATGCATGATGTATATTTTTTGGATGGGAGGAAACCGGAGAACCCGGGGGAAACCCACGCGGACACGGGGAGAACATACAAACTCCTCACAGAAACACCTACCGACCTGGCAGGACCAGGGTTGGCAGTGTTCTTGCTGTGGGGCTAACAGTGCTAACCACTGGGCCTCCGTGCCGCCCGATCTAAGGTTAAGGAGGAGAATGGGGAGGAAGGGGGGTTTCTTCCAAACGAAGATAAGGTGGACTGAAAACTGTGGTTATTTATAGTAGCTTATGGCTCATATGATTGGACGATACTGATTAGCTTAATACGAGACCGGCTGTGATAAATCATAAGCACGTGATCCTCTCGAAATTAGTTTATTAATAAACCTCACTTATAGGAACTTTTTTTTTCCAGAAAGGTTTGATCTGGAGATTGGCTGAATGGATTCAAAAATGTTGAAACTCAACTGTTCAATCAGAGGAGATTTGTAAAAGGAGCCTGTGTCTGTTTCTTTAAATGAGTGCAGTTTAATATTACAGTATGTACAGTAGTATTTACGGTGTCATTTTACAATATGGTTTCATCTTTTAGCATTCAATAGTTTAGCTTTTAGCACAATCTACCAATTAACACAGCTTATTTTTGATTTATTTGTATGTTTAAATATGTAAAATAACCATGTAAAAAACCCACATGAGATAAAAAAAAAAAAAATCATGTGAGAAACCCGTATTGTACTGATGTGATGTATAAAATGGGCTTTTTAAACATCTTCAAAGTAAAAAAGGGAACGTGTGAGCACAATTTTTTGTGTTTCACACATGTTCCAAATGAGCTCCTGTACTTGCTGTACTTCTGTACTGTACTTGATTCACACATGTTCCATATGAGCTTCACACCTGATTTTAATGTGACGCTCACAATCATGGTAATTGCTAAAATCAAAAGTGGCTTATGCAAACATTAGCCACTGTGATTAACATTCACAAGAAAGAAACAATTGAATTTTTATTAATTAACATGAATAAAAGTTATTGTAGTGAAAATATATTGCTTATAGTTAATTTGTTAACTAATGCATTAAATAAAAACTAATGTGTCCTTATTTTAAAGTATTATCATTTTTTACTTTAGTTTATTTACTTTATTGATTGATTGATTGATTGATTGATTGATTGATTGATTGATTGATTGATTGATTGGCTGATATTCTAAATAGCTTTTTATTTTTATTATAGTTTTAGTTTAATAGTTTTAGTGATGAAAACACAAAAGTATCCAACATTTTTCATTTTTTCCTCATATGTATATTTATATTTTATTTTAGTCATATTTTTTTATTTACCAAATATTAAATAATTGTTTTGGGGGGCAATAATATTTTGAAATAAGATTCTATTCATGCATTAAATGTAGAAAGACCCTTTATTTTACAATACCCTTTTTTACATTTACTTATTATTGTAATAACAGTAACTTCTTTATAATTGCATGCAAACCAGACACCAAATCTAACCATTAACAGTTTGTATGTTATAGTAAACCGTTGCGGTTTTAGTATACTGATTTCAACTTTCCTTAAATCCATTATTTCTTGTCATCATCTTATGTTGAGTGTTAGATACAGGTTTCCAGCATTGTTTATGCTGACCAGCATGGTGATTTTTAGCTGGAAAGCAAATTCATCTTCATGGTGTTTCTGTTGGTCTATTAGTCCATTGGTTGTCACTTTGGAGGTGTAATGGAGTCTGTTTTTGACCGTGTTGTGTGTATCTAAGGCACTCAGAGAGAATAGCAAGTGTTAAGCTGAGACTGAAGGGGGGTCTGGACCAGCTGTGTGAAATGGATTAAGTGCTTTGCTCTTATAAGCCATTTGCGAGGGCACCGGTCTTTTCATGGTGGCATGCTGGTACAGTGCTTGGGTCTTCATTTGACAGTCCTGTCAACAACATATCAGGCACACATTATCAATACATCCACCAGAAATTATACTTAGTGGAAATAATGGTAAGTGTTTTGCAGGCTGTGCATTACTAGTTCTTAAAGTTGCAGTGGTTGTACTTTACAGCAAGGTTAAATTGGCAGTAATTGAATTTAAACAAAAGACTTATAATAACTTTTACAACATTAATCTTGCAAATAAAAATTTAATATACAAAATTACCTCTATAAAAATTCATTTAGCAGTGCTGCATGACTTTATAAACAAAATCTTTCTCAATTGAAAAGCTACACAACAATTAAATACATGTTTTTACCCAATTATGCCAACAAGGCCATGTAAACATGTTAATGCATTTTCCGCTCAGCGTGTGCTTTCTGTTGGCTTAATAAAGTGTGCATGTGTGACAGTCCTTATTGCAGATTTAAGCCCATCCAAACAAAGCAAAAAAGTTTTGCATTAAAGTAGGAAAAAATATACCGCTAACTCAGATGCTTTTTTGATCTAACAATTTATAAATATGCATTCTCATCTCATGTAGCAGAAATAGATACAAGCAAAAAGCTGCGTCTGAAATTGCATGACAGGATAATATATGAGTCATAAATTTCCGCTGACTTATCGAAATATTCTTGTTCAGTTTTTAATGATTTATTTAACATGACAGCCAGCAAAACAAATGAAACACTTACAGTTAGATGCGCAAATTATTACATTCTGACGTCACCACCTGAAAATAAGCAGATTTATTTCTGACTTGTTATTTTAAAAGTCTTGTAAACACGGTTTACTTACAGTACATTGGCAGGTTATTTGTTTGGATGTAAATACTCTGTACAATGGTTTATTCAAAAAGCAAATATTTGTTTGCTTATTCAGAACATTAATAACAATAACAATGAGTCATATTCACCTCAAGAACCAAGGTTTTGTCAGTGTATTACTGAATTTCCCATAGGCATTGTAAAAAATAATTGTGCAACTGATTTTAATGTTACAGTCTGTTTCCCTTAAGCATCGTAACTGAAAACTGAAAATCACCATAAGTCAGTCATCATTTTATTGTTCTCTTTGTTCCTCTTTTTTAAAGAATTTGTAAATAAAATTGGCCTGATTAAGAAGGGCAAAAAACAAACAAACAAAAATAATTAAATTAGTGATCAACCATTTTTTTTTTTTTATAAAAAAGTAATGTAGGAAATATGGTTGAAAACTTGGAAAAATGGGGATAAACTAAAACCAATCTGTCAATGGGTTATATGACAAACATGGTAATGTTTTTCAGCCACCGATAAACTTTCGATGATAGGTTGATGTCATGAGGTTCTTTTCACAGCATCGATAATGTCATTTAATCAAATTATAGTCCTTTAAATAAACCTCAGCATTCATTCAGTTGTTCACGTGTAAAACAATCGAAAGGCCATTTAAATGCAAGTGCCGTCAAGAGCAGCAGATGAGTGCTGAAACCACATTAAAAATTCTATGGTAAAATAAATGTCCATATTTTAAAGACATGCCGCAAAACAACGAAATTTGATGCAGTGCTTCTTGTCCGCTGTGAAGCCCACTTTATATCTTTTCTTAATCAGGCTGTGAAGATCATTAATTTTAAACAAACCAGCTGTTGAACATAGCAAGTTTTTAATGGCATAACAGTTCACCTGAAGCGCTTGAGCTGGTTGATTCAAAATTAAAAGTCCCCATGCATATCAGCGAGTAATGGGGTTTATAATAGGGAAACAATCCATGTATTGGGCAGTTCTTAACTTTATAACTTTAGCAAATTCAGCTTTATATAGGCTTATCTTGACTGCTAATCCACGAGATAATGATTTTTGGGTTAAATGTTCAGGATACAATTTCATATAAGGTTGTTTTCCAGCCCAGGAAATTGGAAATATGTATCGCAGTCTACATTCTTGCAAAATGTGAAATATGTTTTTCCGGGTAGCTTTTGCTGCATGTTTCAGATGACAAATCCACTAGATCATTACCCTATATTTTACAGTCTGTGTGTCTCACTGTCTATTTCTATAGTAGTCTGCTTATTAGTGGCTGAGGTCTGTTACTGACTAATTTCTACTGGATAAAATGTGCAAGAGATTAGTCTGTAACACTTAAGTTTAGGGACCAATTTTTACTATTAATAAACAGATTAAACACAGCAAAATGACAGACTGCAACAGCACGCCCACACACACGCACACAAAATAAGAGCGAACACGTGTGTGTTTTAACACATTGTGCTGTTTTTGCTCATCTACTCGCAGCAAATGTAACAGGATGCCCACCAAACAGGTAAATGTGATGCTCTATAGAGTTCCATTATAGCTAACTTACTGTACAAAATAAACCTGGTTTACCGTCCACAAGCCGTGACTCGTGTTGTGTGATTGAAGTGTCCTTGTTTGTAGTTGCATGCACTATAGTGCTGTAGTTATTCCAGCGTTGGGCAAGGATAACTGCACTGCTACATCACTTCGCTGGGATTTGGATCCTATTTTAACATCAGGATTTTTTAAAGTTTTATAAAAGTTTTTTGTTTATATAAAAGTTGGGTTTATATCGCTCCATTATGATTCGACACACTATACCTACACTGTAAAACCCAAACAGTTAAGGTAACTCAAACTATGTGAGGAAACTGATTGCAACAAACCATTTAAGTTCAAAAACTAATTCTAAAGAGTACTGTGAACTTAATCCACTTGAGTAAAGAAAGCAATTTGAGAACAGTAAAACCCAATAAATTAAGGCAACTCAAACCAACTGAGTACTGTAAAACCAAATAAGTTAATGGAACTCAAACTATTTGAGGAAATCGATTGCTACAAACCATTTGAGTTAAAAAACTAATCTATATGAGTACTGTGAACTTACTCCATTAAAGCTGAAGTAATGAGGTATTTAATTAACTCATAACCTTCAACACTGAGTTCAAAACTCTTTTTAAATGAGTAGAATTAACTTTCAGTCAATTTTGACTTAACCACACTCATTTTAGATGTTTTGCAGTGTAGATACAATTCTAAACAGCTTGCAAAAGTAGATTTTGCATGATACGTGCCCTTCAAATAATACTATAATTTAAAAATGTTGAATAATAAAAAAAACATTATGTACTCTACTTGTGTTTTTCCGTGGTCTTTGTGAAATTGAAGAGTAAGCTCAGTTTTAATAGTCTGTGGTTAAAATCACAATATAGTAGCATCACAGTGGCTATAAAAATGAAAATGGTGAACCAAACATGTCATTTAACGTACAGTCTGTGCTGTTTTTAGCAGCACTTAAGCAGCATCACAAGTGCGGTTTGTCAAGTGAGAAATACAAATACTAACATGTCCACAGTTTACAGTGCTCATATTTTACTCAGGATCATTTGATAATAGTGTTGATATTCTCCGGCATGACATGTTGCTGAATTGTTGAAAGAGTTGTCTATTTTCTACCTGACACATGCTCTCAGGTCATACATCTAAATCGGTCTGTTTAATCTCCAAGTCTGTCATCGACTTCCTTTACCACCCTTTTTGACTGCATGGATTTAAATAGTCCCGTGTTGTCATGTCCAAACAGTCTCAAGCCTTTTACTATTGATTGTAATGAACTGTGAAAAGAAAAGCAGCAGATCCATTTTATTTAATTTAATTTCCTGTTTTTATGAGAACCGGATACTAATAAAACATTCAGTATTATAATCAAATATGGGTAATTGTTTTCATAAGGCATAAATAATTATTGATCCATATAGTGTAGTTACATTATCTACCAGCAGGGGCTAGCTGGATCATGCCAACGGACCTATTTGGTGACACTAAAGTATGCCAGTTGTATCCACAAGATGGCAGAAAGCGCACGTTCTCTGTCAAAGACAGCACTTAGCCTTCCATCTGTAGCAATTGTCTTCATCTGTCAAGTTGTGTTTTCGTATAATTACTTATTTATAGTCTTTATATGATAACTTTTTTATGGATTTAAGACATTCAGTCCTGTCATGATTCTGTGTTTGTCCCAGAATCTCACCAATTGTCTGCTAGCTGTGGAATTAGTTGTCATCCCCAAGACCCTTGGAGTTGAATGTAATCAGTTAAGCGTACAAGAGTAATAATTAATAACTAATTAAGTGCAATGCAGGAGGGAGTTGAAGCTCTTTCTGTTTGTCTTTCTCTCTGTTCTGCAGACTTAATGAGGCAAGCCTCTTTTCTGCTCTACTTCCTCTTCAATTAAAGGCCGCCGCTCATTCTGTCTCTTTGTTTTTCCTTCTGTGTTTCTCTTTTAATTATTTTTTTATGTGTTATTTTCCCTTAGGGAATGTACTCTGGATTAAACATGCACTTATATAATGCTGCCGGGTTTATACATAAATATGTACATGGAAATACATACAATATACATACAATGGGGTTTGATATTAGAATACATTATCAAGCCAGATCTATTGAAGTACAAAACCTAAAAGTCAGCATCTGACTGATTAAAATTAACATGGTGTGCACTAAAAAAGCAGGCTGATGGGTGAAAAGATGGGTCTCGGTCTGTTTTCAAATGAACTCAGTAAATTAATAATTAATTGACAGTAAATTAAATTCCAATTGGACCAATAGCTTCAAAAATAAAAACACATCACAATATCACAAGACATGACCATAGAAAAGGACAGAATGCTGAAGCACACCTGCTTTTAGTTGTGATGTTGCTCATTACAGTTCAGTATATACGCCATATCATTTCTTCACACTGTAAAACGCAACAGTCAACTTTATCAAATGAAATGAGTGAAGTTAACTCCAAATTTACTGAAAGTTTATCCTACTCATTTGAAGAGTTTTGAACTCAGTGTTGAAGGTTATGGGTTAGTTAAATACCTCATTACTTCAACTTAAATGGAGTAAGTTCACAGTACTCGTATAGATTAGTTTTTTTTAACTCAAATGGTTTGTTGCAATCAGTTTCCTCAAATGGTTTGAGTTGCCTTAACTTACTGGGTTTTACTGTGCTCAGAATGCTTCATTTAATCAAATAGAGTAAGTTCACAGTACTCATTAGGATTACTTTTTGAACTTAAATGGTTTGTTGCAATCGATTTCCTCAAATGGTTTGAGTTACCCTAACTTTTTGGGTTTTACAGTGCAGATCTACATTTGTGTGTGCCAGAGGAATTCCTGACTGGTTTGACTCCTTTAAACATTTTATAAATTGTTTATGGGGTTCTCAGCTGATAAAAAAAATCATCTCATGCATGAGCAAACAGTAAACACATTCATAACACACAACATTTTCTCTGAATGTTCAGTAAGTTTTGTTCCCAAAAAAACTACAAGTGCTTCCTCTAAACCTTACCTTTAACATCAGGCATAACAAAAAATAAACATGAGGTTCATTTGATGTTTTTGCACGTTTCTGACCATTTTGTCAAGCTATGTTACACTGTACCAGATGAGCTACCAAGCAAGTTAATTAGGTCAGAAAAGACATGATGCAAATGTTAAGTAAAGGATAATGTGCTGTACATGTAGGCGGATGTTCTTTCAGAATAGTTCGACAGGCTCTTTTATGACACTGCAGGGCTTTATTTGTTCCCACTTTATATTGAGTGTCCTTAACTATGTACTTAGTTCAGAATATAAATACAGTCTACTTACTGTGTTCATAATATATTGTAGAACACTTCTGGTGAATACGGGTAGGGTTAGGGACATGTTTGGTGGTATAGGTTTAAGGGTGGTTTAAGGTGTAAGGGATGGTCAACAGTGTAATTAAAGATGTATTTGCAGAAATTAATAACAGATGTGGGTACATGTGTGTATTTAATCAAGCATAAACACAATATAAAGGTATGTATTTACACAGTAAGTATATTGTAACAAATTAGTAATTTCAGTGTAAGTAAATGGCTATTTCCTACAAAAGTAAACAATTAAACACTAATCTGAGCTTTAATAATTCACTACTTTTTTTTTCTTTAAAGCTTGCAGAAAAAAATGGCTGAATGTAGCATACCTACATGTACTGTTCAGTCACAAGACGGCATCAAACATATCTCTCAAGCAGTGACAGAAATGCATATACATTTTCACCAGCAGACAAGATGATTCAAAGTGCCTGGATGAACCTGTGTTATATACTGTAACATAACTCTGAATGTTGTGCAAGGCCAATCAAAATCAAGTCATCCAATATATTTATTGTTTACAAATTATAAACTATGGTAAAAGCGTTTGTGGTAGTAACATACACTTGCATCAACACAAATTTGTGTCAAATATGGACACAAGCAACCATTGGGTTATGCTTAGGTACAGATTAAACTTTTAGCTCATCAGTTCAAGTTCCAACAACCCAGCATTTTTGTGTGTAGTATTGTGCAAGGAGCCATGAAAAAAGCCTTTATTCATTGATAATCTTGGCCATCATCATAATTGGTGTGAAAAAGCACAAAAGCTATTGTTTTTTTATTGACTCTAGTATTCATTTAATTTGAAAACCCACATAAAATCTATGTACTTATGTTTGTTTATGTTAGAATAATACAGTGCAGTGTCATGCGTTTCAGTCCGCCTGGGTTGCAGATTCCATTCCAGTATTTGCTGTGACTTTTCTTGTAGTGATGCAGCAGAGCTCGAACTGCATAAACTGCATGATTTGAGAATTAGCATCCAAACAGAATCATGTGCTTCAGTGGAAGAAAGGAGCAACGGCAGAGGAGAATAAATGCGTTAACAACTACAGCAGTCCGGCATGATCTCAGTACATCAGAATAATTGGGATAATCACATTCGGGGAAAAAAAGGGCTGTCTGCAGGCTGATACTGAGCTAAAGAACAGACCCATAAGACATGCCTCACTGGTCTCGGATTAGCCCATGATAGTGAGTGAAATGGATTATATTCCAACAACTTTGTCTTCCCTTTATGTGAAAGATAGCGTTTTGTGTTTGATTTATACCCACTGTCTGTTGAAGGTCATAAAGAAGCATGGATTCTAGACTCTTCCAAGGTCTCTTCGCAATGCTGTATAGGAAGGTTTTTTTATTTCTTTTTATTTTACAGTAAGGGGTTATTTTATTCCTTGTGAAGGATTATGAAAAGTGCTGCACAAATACAATTTAAAATAGCACTACATAAAAATATGTTTCAAATCCGTCCTCTTTTACATTGTTTACTAAATACTGTGTTTAAAAATACTGTTATTATATCTTAAGTGAAATTTAGTTTAGTTTAAACTTTATTGTCCATTTTGCTTGGCACAGAAAGGACATTTTTCTTTAACACTGGATTTAAGACAACAATTGCATACACACAACAATCACACAATAACAACACTCATCAAGATAACAGCATAAGTTAAAACTTTAAAAACCAAATTTACCCCATACACATATTTCTGTCATTTTATCTACGATTACACTACCTTAATAGTAGCAAAAGAGTTTCGCTAAAACAGCCTAAGGACAGAAAGTACCAAACAATTGATTTATTTAATGCAGTGTTTCCCAACCCTATTCCTGGAGGCACACCAACAGTACATATTACGGATGTCTCCCTTATCTGACACATTCATTTCAGGTTTTGGAGTCTCTTCTAATGTTCTGATGAGTTGATTCAGGCATGTTTGATTAGGAAGAGGTTGAAAATATGTACTGTTGGTGTGCTTTCAGGAACAGGGTTGGGAAACACTGATTTAAAGGGCACCTATTTTACTCCTTTTTCAAGATTTAAGATAAGTCTTTTGTGTTTCCAGAATGTGTCTGTAAAGTTTCAGCTCAAAACAGTCATCAGATTATTTATTCTCAGATCTTTTAATCTCAGTTGCTTTGCGCACGTCCTGTCTTGTTGATGATTATACGCATTACTTTGGAGACATGTTAATATGTGGCTGTCAATCAATTCAGTGGGCGGGGAAACCGCACTCCTACATCACGTTGTAGTGGGCCAAAAAAATGGGAGGGATTTGGATTCTATTTTAACATCAGGAAATAAAAAAAGAGACTTATTGTCTTTCTATCACCCCAATTTGACTGTGGACGAGGGTTGGGCCGATAGACTATGCCATCGTCCATCGCCGATGGCCGACAGACCACATGATGCTGAGCCGGCATTGCGGATCGTCCGCCCTGCCCCGTTGCAAACCCGCTCGCGAAAAATACTCACTTAGGCCCTGTTTACTCTAATAGGTCTTAGTTTTAAAATGGCATTTTAGAACGAAAATGATCCACATCCACACTGTGTTTTATCTAGCATTTCTTAACAGCCCTCCGTCTGCTGAAATCGCACATCACGTGACCACACACACACACACTAGGGGTGTCAAAATATATTGTTTCTTTGGCGCACCGCGATGCAGACGCGGACAATTCGGTATCGGTTCAGTAATAATCATAACCGGTTATTATGTACTGACATCATTTATCTCATATGCGCTATGTCGCCGTAGCTTACTATGGCGAGGGAGGCGAGCGCGAGTATTTACAGAGCTCCAAACTCTTAAAAACGCAGAAACTGTGCACATTCACTGCGTGTGTGTTTGCTGGATTAGTCTTTCATTGACACTTACATCTGAAGCGCCTACTTCACTGCGTTTGAGAGAATGAAAGTAAACTCCATTTCACTCTCTCTCTCTCTCTCTCTCTCATTGTGGCTCATTTGACCTTCTGGCTTGACTTTTCCTCTCCTTTCGGCTGTTTTACAGTGATATTTCTGGATACAGACACGAATTGATGGCATGATAATCGTAACCGAACCAAAACGTGAGACCAGTGTAGGTTCACAGCTCTAACACACACACACACACACACACACACACACACACACACACACACACACGCACACACACACGCACACACACACATACACACACACAGCCACACATGCTGTCATGCGCTCCATGCGCTCGTCTGAGCTCCAGAGAGCAGTGCACGTCTGACAGGTCATCAAGGATGTACCGATGGATCGCGTCTCACTATAGTTGTTAAATGTGATATTTAATTAATCTTGTCTCTATCTAACCACTCTTCGTTTTTTTTAAATCTATCAGGTAATGCGTCACAGCATCAGTACACTGCTTCAATCTTTCACTTTCACACTTGTACTTAGTAATTTTAGTAAAAAACCTCAGATACTGTTGGTTGGGCACCTTTTTTAATGACCAAGTTCACTCTGCCTATTCATGCCAGAGTCCCCTTATCTTTATTTATTTATGATTTGTGTAATGGGTAAAACAAAGACCATGCGGGTCAGGTAGTTGAAACGGTGGGATACTAATAATTGTTTTGTTATGAATGAACTAATTATTCATAAATAATTAATTCACCGTTGCCTACGACGACGATGCCATCGTCCATCGCGATGTTTCACTTTAGACATTGTACGATGCCAAATTGGTTGACATCTCCCAACTCTACTGTGGATAGACTATACCTACATGCAGTTCTGTCCAAACAGCTCCCAAAAGATGATCATAGGTGCCCTTTAATGTGCTACACTGCTAAAAAAATTGACTAAACTTAAATTGTAAGGAAACTTGCTACATGGCTTTTTTGAGTTGGCTCAACTTTTAAATCAAGTACTGCACTTGAATTGATTTAAATTGAGTCAACTAAAAAAAAGCTATTCAGCAAATTGAGTCAACTTTTTTTGTGTGAAAGACAGCTAATGTAAAGTGGGACCAAATTTAAAAGGCTAGTCTGAGGGCAGTGATCTATTATATACAGTAGCTTTTCTCTATTAGTACTGCTGTTGGAGAAGTGGTCTCCCACTGTCCCCTCCAGGCCTGTCTAGTAAAAGGCCAGGCTGTATGAATTCAAATTAAAGAAAGTGCAGTTGTACGTTTTCTTTTTTCTACCGCAGGCGCAGTAGCTCTGTATTAAGATGCTCATGCAGTGTAAGCTTGAGATGGGAGACCCAGTATTTCATCCTTTTAACTCATGCCTTATAATAGATAGTCTTTTTTTGGGTAGCTGAGTTTGTGCAGATCTCCTAAGTAACAGGAAACACTACCTTGCAGAAGTTCATAGAGAAATACAGTGGTCCATAAGATGGGTATCATGAAAATGCTTATATTCTGCAGCACACTTTGTTGTTGTACATTGTAAATAAGTGACAGAAATACATGTACAAAAAATCTACAAGCAGTAAACACTCTGTAAGTGTGCTCAACAAGCATAAAATGAAAAAAGCAAATTTCGAAGAAGAGTATTTACTGTATGTTCACACAAAATGTGAATATTATATTGTGTTTTATGTTTTCAAAATATATTAAAATGTTAAAAAAGCTTTTAACAAATAAATAAATGTTTATTTTTGTTTAGATTTTTTTCGCAGTATTTTTAATTTACCTTATAACTGTATTATAACCATATAACTGAAAACCCCTAATTAATCCTAAATTTCATAATATATTTAAAATAAACTTTTTCCCCATGCAAGTTTTCTTAAATATTTTCTTTCACGGTTTAGCATTAAACCAAGTGGAACAGCACTACTTTGATTATTTTGTGCTAGCAGCTTGGCCTTAGATAACTGCAGAATAAAACAAAAAATTGGAACCTAAAAGTGAAATAAGTCAAGTAAAGTCATGTCAAGTCAAGCTTTATTGTCATTCTGCTACATGTGTGGACATACAGAGGAACGAAAGGTCGTGTCTCGCAGTGCTATATAGATTAATCATAAATACAAACACAACACTGGACATAAGAGCTATTAAAACATATGCATAACTAACATATACTAAAAAAAAAAACTTAACTACACACATAAGTCAGGCTATACAAGTACTTTTACATGAGACTGATCAATGTCGTGCAGGATATTGTGCAAGAGAGGTATTAAAAGTGAATATTGTGCAAAAGAGGTATTTAAGGTTTAATAGTGTGCAAGAGTTATTTAAGGTAAGTTATTTAAATAAGTTCAACAATGTAAAGCATAAATTCAAGGAATAAAGGTTACAAAATGTTCTAAACCTCTGAGGTTATATGTTACAATAATATTGTAAAATATTTTATATATTTTCTTATTTTTACCTGTTATATTTTACAATGACTTCAAATCATGAATAAATCAAACCATGAATAATTTCATTAAAAGAATGTTTATTAGATAAAAAGTTGGATTTAACCTTTCAAAGTGACATTTACAAAACAATAAATTAATCAGGTTATGCATGTGAAAAGCACATTTATAGAATTCAATATGAATTTTATAGAGTATTTTGAATTTCTTTATGCATCATCTATACATGTACTCTCATGTAAATGACCAGTGAACCAGGACAGATGTCAGATTTACCATGTCTGCACCTTTTTAGACCTGTAAGGAGTTTCTCTATTCCTGTGGAGCTGAGATTGCACGTTTGTGTGCATCATTAGCAGGAAATAAAGCTTATGAAATATCAATTTTCTGCAACATATTCATTTTAATTTGTTGATCATTAAACTCATTTTCCTGGCTTTGCAGACCAGCTCAGCAGCAGTGAATTGCAGCAGCTGGTACACTATATGCTGTACTGTATGTGGCTGCAAATGCTGTCAGTGCTTTGATGCAGTAATTGCTATGCTGTCCACCTGGTGTGTAACTGCCAGCTCAGACTCACACGTCAAATACTACCTTTTTCTTTCCCTCACTTGTCTTTCCATATGACTTGAAAATATTTGTTTTACCTATAATCCTTGAAACACAGACCCTGCAACCCCCATGAAGGCTCTAGTTTGTAACCACACAGCGCTTGACATTCAGAGGCAAAGCAGCTGCTCTTCGCTCCACAGAGTTCGGTTTTGCATTAGAAGTCTCTTTGCTTCATCACAGGCAGCGATGAGAATGTCACAGTCTAAATGAGATGGAGCTTATGTGAAAAAAGACAGCTTATATTAAATATTTTATTTATGGATTCCGCACTGAGCTACGCACTTTATTGGCAGGCACATTTTCTTGAAGCTTGTGTGTGTGTGTGTGTGTGTGTGTGTGTGTGTGTGTGTGTGTGTGTGTGTGTGTGTGTGTGTGTGTGTGTGTGTGTGTGTGTGTGTGTGTGTGTGTGTGTGTGTGTGTGTGTGCGTGTGCGCGTACTTAAGTCTCTTTAATGTCATCAGGATTGCAGAGCTTTAGGATATGTCGAGTCTTTTACAGTAGCCTCCAGGGCTCTGACAGAAGTTATAAATATACATGAGAAGCGACTAAATGAATGCCTCCTTGTGTTTTCCCCAGTTGCTTTGGTTTGTTTTTTAATATAATAAAAAAAATAATAAACTGGTGCATAAAATGTAAATTACATTTTTTAACTCTGAGAATTAAAGATGATGTAGATGTGCTACTAGTGTTACATAGTAAAATTACAATATACAGTTGAAGTCAGAATTATTAGCCCCCCTGAATTATTAGCCCCCCTGTTTAACTTTTCCCCCTAATTTCTGTTTAATGGAGAGAAGATTTTTTTTCAACACATTTCTAAGCATAATAGATTTAATAACTTTCTAATAACTGATTCATTTTATCTTTGCCATGATGACAGTAAATAATATTTGACTAGATATTTTTCAAGACACTTCTCTACACTGAAAAAAAATGATTCAAAGATGATTCCTTGGATATACAAAATTTTTTTAAGTTAAGGGGAAGTAAACAATTTATTTGGGCTCAATTTAAACAAACGAATTAAGTTGAACATTACTCAATTTAATTTGTTTTTTTTAATTCAACGCAATTAAATTGTTTGCAACAGTTTTGCAGACATCATTTTTTTCAGTGTACAGTTTAAAGTGTAATTTAAAGGCTTAACTAGGTTAATTATGTTAACTAGGCAGGTTAGGGTAATTAGGCAAGTTATTGTATAATGATGGTTTGTTCTGTAGACTATCAAAAAATATAGCTTACCATGACTAATAATTTTGACCTTAAAATTGTTCATAAAAATTTAAAACCTGCTTTTATTCTAGCCAAAATAAAACAAATAAGACTTTTTCCAGAATAAAAAATATTATCAGACATACTGTGAAAAGTTCTATGCTCTGTTAAACATAATTTGGGAAATATTTAAAAAAAGAAAAAAAAATCACAGGGGAGCTAATAATTCTGACTTCAACTGTAAGTATATATTTATATTTTTTGAACAACCTTTGCAAATGCCATATTATTCTCAACCCATGCTTTCGTACCCTTAAAGGGATAACTCACCCAATAATAAACATTTCCTAACCAAGTGGTTCTAAACCTTTGTAAATTTCTTTCTTCTGTTGAACACAAAACGAGATATTTTGAAGAATGTTGGAAAATAAGTAATTGACTTCCATAGTAGAAACTAAAAAATACAATGGAAGTCAGTTTTTTTTTTCAACATTCTTCAGCATCTTTCTTTGTGTTCAACAGATGAAAAAACTCTTAATAGGTTTGGTCAAATTAAAGATGAGTAAATTATGACAGGATTTACATTTTTGAGAAACCATCACTTTAGTATACAGTTGAAGTCAGAATTATTAGCCCCCCTGTTTATTTTTTTCATTTTTCATTTATGATGCTGTAACATTTAGGTAAGACAAATGTAATGTGTGCGACAGATCGAGCATGAGGCAGGAATCGATTCTGAATTTAAGCGTTTTACTCAATGGTTTGAACAAAAGTGTAACAATAATAATGGAAAAAAGAAATAAACATTTACAATATTCTCTTTAAGCGAAAACAATGAGTGTAAGCCAAATCAAAGAAATTAACAAAACAAAACAATCCTTAAGTCTAACGTCTAAACTAGGTGACAAAAATAAATAATGAAAATGAAGCCTGATATGTTCCATGTACACGCCACCCGATCTAAACTAATTAACTTACAAAACTCAAAATTACACAGGGGACAAAACACTCAAGCTAATCTAACAAAAAGAAGCTAAACTAAAACAAAACCTAACAAGAATATCATAAGGCTCAGTTTAGAATCACACAACAACCATCAAAGCATTTACTTAAAGCAAACAAAGTTTAACAAGTAAACTCGAATTACCACAGTAAAACTGAGATAATAAATCACCAAATTGCCTAAGCATGCCAAAAACACAAAAGCGTGGAGCACAAAGGTATGCCGAGGCAGAGGCACACCACACACTGATCTGTCAGAGCTTTAAATCCTTGCGACTCATCCGGGGAGTGGTGGAACTGGCACCGTCATAATGATGATGGACATTTAACTGAACCAATAAGCAACCTAAGTGTGGAGTAAGAAGCGGAGAGGAGGGTGAGGAAAATCAATACACACACACACAAAAAAAAAACATGGAACATAACACTAAACCCCGACCTGATCAACTGCAGCATCCCCAGATCACAGCATTGCCCAAAGGCTTGTAGTATTCACTGATGGGTTATCACTTCATTCTCCTCTCTTCTTACCCTGACTCTAGGGAGGGTATATTAGGACTCATCAGACCACATGACCTTCTTCCAATGCTTAAGAATCCAGTCTTTATGCTCCCTAGCAAATTGAAGCCTTTTCTTCTGATTAGCCTCGCTGATAAGCAGTTTTCTTAAGGCTGCATCTGGTTATTTCCAGACCATTATGTTTCCTTCGCATTGTGCGTGAAATGCTCTTACTTGTATTATAAACATAGCCCTGAGTTATACTGTTGTTGTTTTCTCTTGTTTTTTTTTTTCTGGATTTCACCAGATATCTAAGTGATTGCATTACTTTCTGATCACATTTCTTCCTCAAAGATGATGGCTATACCCAGCAATCTCCTTAGGTGTTTTCTTTGCATGGCAATAATTTGACCCTACTAAAACAGATCAACATCTTTTCCAACATGATTGTTTTACAAATGAGAAGCTATAAATATTAAATATTAAATATTTTGTTACAAGCTGAAACATAATAATGCATGCGGTAATTATCCAATGGGATACTCTTACAGTACCTGTTAGTTAAATCCAGGTAGTGACTTTTTAAATGAGTAGAGTATTTTCTTGCTGTAACAGAATCTAGATCGTTTCATTAGTTGTTTTTTGTGGTTTGAGCTCATATGAATTGCCATCCACTGTACTGTAATTCATCTGAATGATTTTTCTGAGATGTGTGATTTATTTGTTTATTTTTTTGCCTGAGTCATCACTGTTGATCTGATAAAGTTCTTGGTCGGTTCCCGCTGAGAAGCCTCAAGCAGAATGAGTCGGCGCGCTTTTCTTCTATAGTTCATTGCTCGAGGATGAACACTCTTGGCTCATGAGTAATTCACAATGTTCATTTAATGTTCAGGCATTCAGAAAGCCAGTCTTATGAAGAGCTGCTTGAGGTTTTGAGTACTGTATGAAGTTCTGACAGATCTGAAGGACAAATATATCACTTTTATTGTTGCTTGTGCTAAATTCTTTGTTAAAGAAACAGACAGTTTAAAGTCCGAGACACACTAAGCTGATATACAGTAGGTCATTGGGCAGTGTTGAACCATCGGCCTGGCTTGTTGTTTTGTGTCCCACATGTTTGCTGTCAACAGGTTAATATTGGATTGAGTTGGCATGATTCAGCAAGTAAAATCTACATCGGCCATAGGCTGAAGAGAGTGCTCTGATTGGTTATTGAGCATTGAATCAGAGCGTGAGAACAAAAACTGAAGTGATGTACCCAAGTAAACAATTCAAGGCAAGAAGAAACACAAAGTTGCTGGCTTTCTCAAATATTTGCAAAGGATATGGATTATTAGATTATTATCTATATTTGCACAAGCGAATCCCTCAGTGACAATAGCACATACTTTATGCACACATGTGACTTTTAATTTTCAATAAGCCAGCTCAAGCACTTCTGGTGAACCGTCATGCCATTACAAAATCACTACGTTTAAGTTCTGATTTCTTTAAAAAAAGGTGATCTTCGTTGGTTGATTGAGATGCAGTATGAAGTGGAAATCATACTGATCAACACACACTATATTAAATTTGATTGTTTTATGCCATATCTTTAAAATATGGGTATTTATTTTACCACAGGATTTTTCAATGGAGTTTCTGTGCTCGTTTCTGCATTTAACTGGTCTTTCATCTTTTTTTTTACTTGAACAACTAAATGGATGAACAACTAAATGGATGCTAAAGTCTGTTCAACTGATTTTATTACATTGATGCTGTAAAAGAAACCTTATGAAATTGATATTAGCCACATAAACCTTTTACCCGAAGTTTATCAGTGGCTGAAAATCACTTGCTGTGCAAATAGACCAGTGGTTCTCAAAGTGGGGGTTAGGACCCCCTGGGGGGTCATGGGACAATGATAGGGGGTTGCTTGGTGATTTTCAAAAGTCAAATAAATTTTATTAAACTATTAAAAAGCAACAACGGCAAATAAAAAGCCATCAACCATTTTTATTTATTTTCATATGATTGTGTGTTTACGTTAGATTAACAACAATGCAATAGCATCAGTTGCAGCAGATTGATTTTATAGCACCAGGTTAAACTTTTTAACACCTTTATGGAAAACGGATACAATAAAAACAAATACAGGCCACTACTGAACATTAAGGATGGTCATGGTGGTGGTCTCCAAAATGAAACCAAAAATAGACTTGTTCTGAAAACATTGTGTCCACCAGTCTCTTTAGTTGAGGTTAATATTAAATTAAACAACTTAATAAATGACTATAAATTATAGCCTATGGTTGTTAGACTGTTGCACTTTTTTGTATTGTCAATATGCTTGTTTATATAGGCCTATTGTTGTGTGTGCAACATTTGTCTGTTTTTAACCACCTTTGTTTGTACACATTTCATGTTCGGGATTCCTTTTGTTGAATGAGAAACTCAAATTCTCTCATTTCATTCGGCTGCCATCCGTTTTGTGTATTCACGCTCAGATTTTTGGTCCAGGCGGGACCAGATGTGAGTTGTACTTGGTGTGACCTGGCTCTAAAAATTCTGTGACTTTTTTTTTGTAACATACTTCTGCCTGCTTACCGCAATGTCAAACATTACAGGATGTGTTGAAGAGCAGTAGCTAGAGGACATGATTTCCGCTACATTCAGTCTTCCATGGCGGGGCGTCACACCAAAATTCCTCCCGCCACAGCTACATTACAGCTTCTCATTTAAAACATTCAGTCATTGTTTTTTAAATTGTAGGTTATAATCGCACCAAAACATATTAAAAGTTAAGTGAATTATAACAGCGCGAACTTACAGTGTATATTTGAAAGCGTGCAAGAAGTTTTGTGCACAAACAGCGTAAATCGGCGCGCAAACAAAGAGATCCGCATGCTCGTATTACAATGTGATCTCGACTTGTAATAATGCGCTCACAACATTTGTCATTGAAATAACGCTATAGGTAGTTGGTAGATGTAAAAGGTCTGCCGCCACAGATGGAAAAAATCCTAGAGGAAACACTGGAGGAGATTGATAATGTTTTTTACACAAACCCACAGTTTTGCAACTATCACATTAAAATTGAAAGCTACTTAAAAGTTGCTAAAATGTATTAATTTGCAAATCATGCTTTATACTGCCTCTAGTGTTAATTTTCAATCAAAACTGCAGTGAAATGCGGTGTCACTTTACAATAAGGTTGTGTTAATATATTAACTAACATGAATGAACAATGAACAAAACATATATTCATCTTTGGTAATGTTAGTTAATTGTAATAAAGTTGTTTATTTTAGTTCATATTAACTCCAAATGCATTCACTAAATGTTAACAAGCAAGAATTTGGACTTTAATAATGCATCAGTAAATGTTGAACTGTGATTAATAAATGCTGTATAAGTATTGTTCATTATTATTATTAAGTACATAACTTAATGAAAGTACATTACCTAATGAAACCTTATAAAGTGTAACCTCATTGTAGTAGGTACGTTTTTGGAGTTTATCAAAAAATATTGGTAAAAGTTTTTTTTGATCAAATATTTTCGGGTGAAAACAATATCTTAAATAAATAATAATAAAAGTTTCATTATTGGATGAACTCCTCCAATAATCCTTGTTTTTAAAAAAAGCTGTGCATATAATGTGGATGTTAGAGCTGTTAGTGCTCTTTGGGGTGTTTGTGTGTGCAGCCCTGCGGTGAAGCTCACTGTGGAGAGACTGAGCTCTGCTGTGAGGTTGGAGATGATTGAACGGCTCTGCAGGATTTTCCAGAGCTTATTTAACTGTGGATAAGTCTAGAGTTGGGCTTCTAGTCAAAGGCTAAAAAGCAGGGAGAGCTTTACAGTTTAAATGGAGTAAAGGTGTTTGAAGTAGTGGCAAGGTTAATAGTGAGGAGCAATGGGAGATATTGCTTTAGGGACCAAATAACACGTCTCCTCCCTTTCAGAAAAAAAGTGGATTTTGACATGTTTCAGTATGAAGTCATTTCATATACATTTCCTAGTCATTTAATACTGTTTATGTGTTAATACTGTTATTATTTTTGTACAGTTGCAGTACACATGTACTGTATAAAGTAATAGTATTATAAATATCAAACAATAATGTCAGTTTCCTATATTGTGTGATGCAAAACTCCATGTAAAGGAGTCTAATAACACTGTCTATTTGTCAACCACCCTTAAACAACCAAACACATTTAATAATTTTATAACTAATTGCATTTACATAATATAGCATTCTTACGTTCAGCATACAAACTTGTTTCTAGACTTTTTATTATAGAAAAGAAAAAAAATGAACATCCAGTTATCATTTGCTAACAAACATTTCATTTCAGAATTTGATTGTCATATACACAGAGAATATTGTGAAGAATGTTGGTAAACAAATGGTTTTTAGTACCCATTGACTTTGTCAATACAATAGACTTTGTCAATGTGAAAATGTTTGGTTACCATCATTTTTTCTTCCTTATGTTTTGCAAAATAAAGTCATGCAGGTTTGTTGTTGACATAATTTTCATTTATTAGATATTTTGAAGATTGTTGGAATCTGATAAACATTAATAAAACAAATTACTGTGGAAGTTAATGGTTTCCAGCATTCTTCAAAATATATTCTTTTATGTTGAACAAAAAAATAAATAAATAAATAACTGGTTTGGAACAACAAACCCTTGGTTTGCTTAGTCGATGGTGAGTAAATGATGACATCATTTTTATTTTTGCTGAACTATCCCTTTAAAATCAACGCATAGGTTTTCCTCATCTGTAAGGAAGGTCAAAATTAATGCCTCTCCCCTCCTGACTTGTGGTGTTTCTAAGTAATGCAGATGCCTCCACTAAAACAAGAGCCCTTCTCACAGTCTCTGGCTTATAGCTAATGCACGATTCTCAAGTACACCTCACACGTCCCACCTCTCATTAGAAAGGTTACATCTCCCTTGGTGCAACGTTAAGCCTCACGCTCAACCGTTTGACACTCAATGAGCTGCTGCTCTGCTTTCCATTCACTAAAGATAATTCAATTACCGCTGGTGCATCTAGCTGTACTGACATTTAAAACTAAATCTTATACTAAAACTATCTGTAGCCTGGATCAGTGATGACAGGCTTGATTTACAATGGTGTTTAGGAATGGCTAACAGGTGCTAGTAAGTGTTACAGTGGGCTGACATTGTACGAATGTACAACTCATAGCTTCAAGGTTAATCCCTGCACATGGTCACAATAACACAAATACATTTGCGACCCTGACAGACTGTATATTATTCTCTCCCCCTTCTTTATTGGTCTGGTAAATGGACTCATTCTGAAGAGGATTAAATTGCACATCTCAAAAAACCTAGAGAGCTTTGCATAGGGAGAAACAGCAGGATTCAGTACTGAACAATTTTAGTCCGTTGTTTTTTTGTATAAACATTTTATTGCCACAAAAGGGTTAAAACACACGTTTACTTTTATTTTTAAACACACACCCAAAGATGTAATACTAATGTAATTTCATGGCAATTATAATTTAATGATTAATTGGCACCTCATTCGTACATTTTAGTATGATTTGCTCATTCCCCAATGAAGGGTAGGTTTAAGGGTGGGGTTTGGGGGCACACCTTTTTTTAAAAATCATACATTTACATATATAAGTATAGTGCTGCTTTGTTTACATCAGTAATCCAGGAAACAATATAACATTCAAAAGTGCCGCCTGTGGTAGAGAGTGAAGCTGTGTCTCATTCAAATCATCTGCAGTTGTGTTTTGTAATCGGACAATAGTTTCAACAACTTAACACTAGAACCACACAGGCTGTATAAAACACACATGTATATTTTGCAGATACATTCGCAGGTGGATGTATACATTTATAAGCTGTATTACCAAAAGAATCATATTTTTAGGGCAGTAGTCTCAAACTCAATTCCTGGAGGGCCACAGCTCTGCAGAGTTTAGCTCTAACCACCTCCAACTCACACCTGCTTAATAGTCTCCTGTAGACTTGAACACTTTAATTAGTTGGATCAGCTGTGTTGGGTTGGAGCAAAACTGTGCAGAGCTGCGGCACTTCAGGAATTAAGTTTGAGACCCATGTTTTAGGATGACGATTTAATTAAATATGATGACAGACATTCAAAGCCTAATTTTAATATCTCAATGTAAGTTTTAAATGTAAATATTACATGACAATATGGCGTCTTAAATGAGAACGATCAGAATGACCACTATGGTAACTCTGGTAGTTATAGAATTCTTGGTAGTTTCAGTGTCTGTTTTTGCATCTACAGTGGCAGACAAGGTGACGCTGGTTCCCAGAGTGTTGTAGTTTACATATCCAAAGACATGCAGTTTAAAAAAAAATCTCGTGTTAGTTTCCTGTCAGTTCCCTCTCTCTAGATGCAGCATGATGAAAGATGGCCGGGTTTTTCTGTCTGCCTGGCTGATTTAAATGGGCCGCTACTTTACTGGAGCCTGCTGGCAGAGTCTTTGTCCTGAGGCTAGCGCATGTCAAAGTGCCATTCAGGAAACTCTGTACGTTCACTTAAGCCGTCTGTCCACTTCCTTTCATCTGAAGGTGGGATGACACGCATTCCTCTAATCCCGAGTGCATGAAAACCGGGCAGTCGCTCCATCACTCAGTGGCTTTATGAGGCGCTTTAGGAAGCCTGGGTGCAGTAATGTGCTGGAGATGCGGGAATAGTGTGTGTCATTTGTGTGTCAGATTATAAAAGAGCTCATCTCAGTGTTTACGGTCTGCAGGACGCACATTCAAAGGCACGTTCGCGATAGCCATGGTAGTTATGGTTTTGACTGAAGAAATGTTCTTTTTTTAATCTTTTATTTATTTATTGGTTTCTGCTCTGACTTACAGTGTATGTCTTGCGATTTCAGACATTTCTCTGACATTTTAAAACTGGTTCAAGGATGCAGAAATGGTTTTGTTTGACTGACAAATCCTTGCCAAGATTTTTTTCTTTGCTAATTTTGTGTCCTCAAGCTACTGGTGACATTCTACATTTAAACGCCTCTGCTGTGTGTAGTTTGACTATTTGAGAAACAAAATGTGTCAATTATTCAGTTATATTATTAATTCAGTCTATAATAATTTCATTCTATCTGTCTATATATCTGCAGTCGGCCTGTCTGAATATTTTTCCATCCATTCACCCATCCATCCATTCATCCATCACTCATTTTTTTCATCTATCTGCCCATCTTTCTATTTGTAATTCCATTGTTTTTTGCCTAGCATTCCATCCATCCATCCATCCATCCATCCACTGTCTTACCTACTCATCCATCCATCCACCCATCCTTCCATTCATCCATCTCTCATTTGTTCCACCTGTCTTAATATTTGTAATGTCATTGTTTTTTCTGCCTAGCATTCCATCCATCCATCCATCCATCTCTCAATTGTTTCATCTATCTGCCCATCTATCAATTTGTAATTTCATTGTTTTGTCTGCCTAGCATCCATCCATCCATCCATCTACTGTCTTACCTACCCATCCATCCATCCTTCCCTGCATCTATTCATTCATCCATCTCTCATTTGTTCAACCTACCGGTGCTTCTTTCTATTTTTAATTCCATTGTTTTTTCTGCCTAGCATTCCATCCATCCATCCATCCTTCCATCTGTTCGTCTGTCCATCTATTGTTTTACCTACCCATTCATCCATCCATCCATCCATCCATCCATCCATCCATCTATCTATCCGTCTCTCATTTGTTCCACCTATTGGTCCATCTTTCGATTTGTAATTCTATTGTTTTTTCTGCCCAGCATTCCATCCATCCATCCATCCATCCATCAGTTCGTCTGCCCATCTACTGTTTTACCTACCCATCCATCCATCTATCCGTCTCTCATTTGTTCCACCTATTGGTCCGTCTTTCGATTTGTTATTCCATTGTTTTTTCTGCCTAGCATTTCATCCATCCATCCATCCATCCATCCACCCATCCATCCATCCATCCATCCATCCATCTCTCATTTGTTCCACCTACACGTCCATCTTTCTATTTGTAATTCCATTGTTTTTTCTGCCTAGCATTCCATCCATCCATCCTTCTGTCCATCCATCTACTGTCTTACCTACCCATCCATCCATCCATCCCTCTACTGTCTTACCTACCCATCTGTCCATCCATTTACTGCCTTACTTACCCATCCTCCCATACATCCATTCGACCATCTCACATTTGGTCCATCTATCTGTCCATCTTTCTATTTACAGTTCCATTGTTTTGACTGCCTAACATTCCATCCATCCATCCATCCATCCATCCATCCATCCATCCATCCATCCATCCATCCATCCATCTACTGTCTTACCTACCCATCCATCCATCCATTCATCCATCTCTCATTTGTTCCATGTGTTTCTATCATTTTTACATTCCTTTTCTGTTGCTCTGTTTATTTATTCTCTGTTTGTTTATTTATTTATAGTTATTCTGTCCATCATTCTATTTGTAATGCCATTGTTCTGTCCAACCATCCAAAAATCCATCCTCCATTCATCTGCTCTCTTATCTGCCCATCCACCCATCCATCTATTCATCCATCTCTTATTTGTTCCATCGATCTGTCAATCTTTTTTACATTTCTGTTGTTTGCTGTAATTCCATTGTTTTGTCTGTCCGTCCATCACTCAATCCATCCATCCATCCATCCATCCATCCATCCATCCATCCATCCATCCATCCATCCATCCATCCATCCATCCATCCATCCATCCATCTCTTATTTGTTCCACCTACACGTCCATCTTTCTATTTGTAATTCCATTGTTTTTTCTGCCTAGCATTCCATCCATCCATCCTTTTGTCCATCCATCTACTGTCTTACCTACCCATCCATCCATCCATCCATCCCTCTACTGTCTTACCTACCCATCTGTCCATCCATTTACTTCCTTACCTACCCATCCTCCCATACATCCATTCGACCATCTCACATTTGGTCCATCTATCTGTCCATCTTTCTATTTACAGTTCCATTGTTTTGACTGCCTAACATTCCATCCATCCATCCATCCATCCATCCATCCATCCATCCATCCATCCATCCATCCATCCATCCATCTACTGCCTTACCTACCCATCCATCCATCCATCCATTCATCCATCTCTCATTTGTTCCATGTGTTTCTATCATTTTTACATTCCTTTTCTGTTGCTCTGTTTATTTATTCTCTGTTTGTTTATTTATTTATAGTTATTCTGTCCATCATTCTATTTGTATTGCCATTGTTCTGTCCAACCATCCAAAAATCCATCCTCCATTCATCTGCTCTCTTATCTGCCCATCCACCCATCCATCTATTCATCCATCTCTTATTTGTTCCATCGATCTGTCAATCTTTTTTACATTTCTGCTGTTTGCTGTAATTCCATTGTTTTGTCTGTCCGTCCATCACTCCATCCATCCATCCATCCATCCATCCATCCATCCATCCATCCATCCATCCATCCATCCATCCATCCATCCATCCATCTATCCATCCATCCATCCATCCAAAAATTAGGATCCTGTGTAATCCACAATCATTTTTAATACACTTTTAAGCAAGACAATTACATATTCATGAGATTAAAATTACTAGATGAAATTCAGGCCTTCTGCACAAGGTTGAGTCGTCAGCAATTAAGGCTAGCAGGCAATCTGCATACTCAAATATTTGCCATGATTGTTAATGGTCGGTCAGATCGCATGATAGTCATCATTTCATTCCTACACTCACAGAACTGCAGCAGCCATGTGCACAAATGTCTACTCATGTGAAAATACTTGAAATAGAACAAGTAGAAAAATAATCTGAAATGGCCACATTTGGTAATAACAACTGTTTTAACAAGTCTCAAACCAGACTTGTGCTTGTCATCAGACATTCTGTCATGCGTAGGCAGTGTGGAATATCAGGTACGAGCTGATCCAACACAACATAGCGTGAGCTTAGACCTTCCCACTTTCTTTCTACTAGTATTCTCTCCCTCTCTCTCTCTCTCTCTCTCTCTCTCTTTCTCTCTCTCTCTCTCTCTCTCTCTCTCTCTCACTTGCACACTCATCATACTATGCTGTTTTATATACTCTCTCACTCACTTAGCATTTATGCATTTGCTCAGCACACAGTTGGAAATATTAGTGGATATACTGTACACCGAATACCAGGGTATGAAAACTCACTTCTAGTTAACATTCGGAACTGACAGATTGGCCGTAAAGAATCAAGCAAGCGAATATCAAAAAAGTGTGGAAAAGCAGCGCAGACAGAGAAGAGCAGAGGAGAGCAGATAAGCGTGCGCTTGATGTGCTGCAGTGTGACGTGGATGGATGTGGGATTTCTCCCCTGTTCTCTGTGTGTGGATGTGATTGGTGCCCAGAGTTCACCGCTTCACAGACTCACTGCTGCCCTGGAGCCACAGCGCAGGAATTCACTGACACACACACATGAAACACTTACTTACACACATTTCACACAGACGCCACATGGACAGATACACTCTCTGGCATTCTCACTTCAGAGCGATAACTGCACTTCTGGTTCAAACAGAGTGCTGCATTCAGCTTTTTGACAGCTTCCATATCCATTTTGACCTTTTTTAGCAGTGTTTTCTTCAAGTTTTTTTGGGACTTGGGGCAAGAAGATACTTTGGTACTGCTGGGAGATTTTTGGACTAGTTCTTGCTCGTATCATCAGCATCTTTGAAGTGGTTTGGTTGGCTCGGCATCAGCATGCAGGTGTCTTTTGTGTGCACGGACCATCGAGCCGTCAGCCGGAGCACAGAGGACCGACTGAACCGCCAGAACACCAACAGCCCGAGTTTGGGGACAAAAAGCAAGTTTCGGGCTGTGGCGATGGTGGCCCGCAGTTTGGGCCAGCTGTCTGTACAGAACATGCCCTCCGCTGGAGACCACTGCTTGAAAACTGGCATGAAATATAGGTAGGTGAGAGGAGGACGTGTTGCATTTTATCCCTGCTGTACTGATGTGGGTCCTTTTGATTTGGTTTAGACTTTAAAATGCTGTCAGTTAGGACTGTGCAATATGACAGTATATATCTTATAGACAAAATTAAAGATATCGATTGTTTCATATTATGTTCTATTGTTTATTTTGTGGTGTCACAAAATACATTGCATATGATAACTTTTTAATATTTTAAATGAGCAAAATATTACACACAGTTACAGGGATGCAGAGAGAATCACAACTAACAGCGTCTTGAGAAAGTTGCAATCCTAAAAGTATGATGTTTAGATTGTAAATTTTATTTACAGTAGCAATATATATATATATATTTTTTATGTTGCACCTGTAATCATTAATTTTTGTTTTATTGTTTATTAATATTTACTTTAAAAGTCTACATTTTTATTAAGGTAACACTTTGGCTCAGTGGTTAGCACTGTCGCCTCACAGCAAGAAGGTCGCTGGTTCAAGTCCTGGCTGGGTCAGTTGGCATTTCTGTGTGGAGTTTGCATGTTCTCCCCATGTTCTTGTGGGGTTTCCTCTGGGTGCTCTGGTTTCCCGCACAGTCTAAAGATATGCGCTACAGGTGAACTGAATAAACTAAATTGGCCATAGTGTATGTGTGTGAACGAGAGTGTATGGGTGTTTCCCAGTACTCGGTTGCAGCTGGAACGACATCTGCTGTGTAAAACATATGCTGGATAAGTTGGCGGTTCATTCCACTGTGATGACCCCTGATGAATAAAGGGACTAAGCCGAAAAGAAAATGAATGAATTTCCAGAAATGGTAATATCATGATGTATATCATTATCAGGATATGAGATGACTTCTAATGTGATATGAGATTTTTGTCATATTGCCTCTATTTGATTTGTTAGGGTTAATTTGGTCGAGAGGTTTAATGGGTTACAGCAGTGCAGAGATTAATAGGAATGTATGAAATGTTAGATGCTTGGCAGTTTGGATTATTAGTTTGTTAGTTAGTTGGGTATCTAGCTGGTTAGTTAAAGCTTTAGATTTTTCATGTGTGCAGTTTAATCATTATGTCAACATGGGAGTGAATGAAGCTCACCACGGCTGCTTTCATCTCATAAAAAAAGAGCCGTAATGTTTTGAAATGCAATTTAGAATACTTTTCAAATATATTTTAAAATGCAAATTATTCCTGTCATGTCAGTGCTAAATTTCCAGCAGTCATCAATCCAGTTGTCAGTGCCACATGATCCTTCAGAAAGATACAATAAAATATCTTAGAATTTTTATTCATATGCTCTCATTAAGTGAAGTTTATTTATAAACTATATTCGAGAGGATCACGTGCTTATGATTGCTTGCAGCCGGCCCCGCATTATTCAATTTATGATTCACCAATCAGACGATTCCTAAGCCACTGTAAATACTCTAAGTTCCATACCACAGCCATCTTTGTTTTGAAGAATCCCCCCCTTCCACCCCTACTCCTCCTCCTTTCCTAGATGGGTGGCACGGTGGCCCAGTGGTTAGCACTGTTGCCTCACAGCAAGAACGTCACTGGTTCTAGTCTTTACCAAGCCAGCCGATGTTTCTGTGCGGAATTTACACATTCTCCCTGTGCTCCCGTTTCCTCGCACTGTCAAAAAACATGCAACTTACAGTAAGTTAATTGACTAATCCAAATCGGCACTATAGACATGCTCCTAGTAAGTAGTTATCTTTTAAGAGCAATCACTATCTGTTCATTAGTTACTACAGCAGGGGAGTTCTAGAGATCTACCTGAGCTCAAACTCCTCTCTCGCCTTGCAAACGGGAGGGAGCCTCGGGCTCGAGGATCTTACGAGCTCAGGGTTTTCTCCCGGGACAGCATGCCAAACAAGTTTTATAATCAATTATCAGCTAAGTGTGGACTCTTGAAATGTTAATGAGACTATTTCACGTAAAATGTGTCATTAATTAGTTTTTTCCAATTTTTTATTCGTATCAATTTTTTATTTATTTTTTTATCTATATTTCCTAAACAACATCTTTTTGCTATATATATATATATATATATATATATATATATATATATATATATATATATATATATATAGAAATTTTGTATTGTTTAAATTATTCTATACATGTTCTTTATTCAATGTAAATAATCTGGTTTATTAATTGTAATCTAAATTTGATAAAGTATTCCCTGTTTCTTTTTGTACATTTTAATTTGACGAATGTAGTTGTAAAACTTTTTTTTAGACAACAGATTGTATTTAATAATGTTTATTTCTTAACAATGTATTTACATGAAATATTTTGATTTTTGGTTATCAGCCATAAGTAATAGCTTTACTGTATTGTCCAGAATTCAGAATGCACTCTTCAAAATCAAGATCCCAAAAAATGATGTTTTTATAGGGATGCCATAGAAACACTCACACAAAGAATATATGAAAAATTGAAAGAAAACTTTTTATACGCTATTTACAACCTTTTGTGGAATAGAACGGTTAAAGGTTCTTAATCAATACAAATAAATCAATATAAATAAAGAACTTTTATTTCTAAGAAGTGAATCTCTCCTCTTTTTAATGATAGCATATGCAGAGGCGGACAGTGATTATACAGCCTTTTGACGTCTCCAAAAAAAAGTCGAAAGTAGAGATGAAGATTTGAGTTGTGCCTGTTAAACCCATTAGCATGTTCACTATATGAAATGGAGAAGCAGTGCTCTCATGTTTCACTGCTTAGCATTATTGGGAGCGCAGGCTTCTCTCTCACTTTTTCATATTCTTCACTCATACAGCTCACAGTCTTTTGTAACACGGCTTACTGATAAAATAATAGTGTGCTGTATCCCTAGAGTAAACCCACCCTTCCTTCTCGTTTTTCCATACTGTAATTTGCGTAATTGTACATCAAAGGCACTTTGTAGTAAGGTAACATACTGTAGAGTGTCTTCCTGATTAAACTAATGTGAAACGGAACACCCCTTGCTCTCTCTCTCTCTCTCTCTCTCTCTCTCTCTCTCTCTCTCTCTCTCTCTCTCTCTCTCTGTCTTTCTCTCTCTCTCTCTCTCTCTCTCTCTCTCTCTCTCTCTCTCTCTCTCTGTCTTTCTCTCTCTCTCTCTCTCTCTCTCTCTCTCTCTCTCTCTCTCTCTCTCTCTCTCTCTCTCTCTCACTGAAGAGTACCAAATGTCTTGGCTCTTCAAGCTAATTCTGTCTTTGCAATTAATTATTTGAAATTCAAAGCTATAAAAATGTAAATGTCATATCATAGTTATGAAAGCTGCATCATTTGCATCTTCTACAGACATTGCCTGAATGTGAGGGTGAATAACTTTGTGTTCAATCATTTATTTGATTATGTTAAGTTATGGATTCCAGAAGAATTTAGATTCCAGAAGAATTTAGAAACTATTCATCATGCATTGATTCTATTGTAAGTTAAACATAATAATCATTGAGTTAATAATGTGAGTATTTGTGACCTATTTAATATCTGCTATACAGGTACAGTAAATCCAGAAAGAATTCATAGCGCTTCACTTTTCCACATTTTTTATGTTACAGCCTTATTCCAAAATGGATTAAATTATTTATTTCCTCAAAATTCTACACACAATACCCCATAATGACAATGTGAAAAAAGATTTTTTGAAATTGTTGCAAATTTATTAAAAATGTAAAACCTGAAAAATCCAACCCAGGCTCATTCTGAAAACGTGGTCCCGTGGACATTTCTGAAGACCGCGAAATATATCCCGGGGGTACGTATTTTTGCAGTTTTTGTTTTCACAAATCCAATTTTTTCGTATCTCAAATTTCTCTCGCGAGTGCCGTTTGCACCCGCACTGTTCTCGGGTAAACCCACCAGAGGCCGCTGTCAACCGAGCGTCTGTCTGACTGGCTGAATGACTGACTGGCTGGCCGACCGATCGACAGATCCAGCCTCCTCCTTTCCTAAACCCAACCAATTTTATCGGTTGACCCGCCCACCCACTTACTTCCCTAAAACCCAACCAATGAATTACAAAAGCCATCCAGAAAAGAAAAGCCCTCGTCTGATTTTCACCACGTTTTTGGATTTTACCGCATTCTCACCCTGTTATTCACTCATTCATTTTATTTTTTGGATTCTGTTTTTGTCTTACCCGATTTCTGGAACCGCTTTTCCCCGGACTCGAACCACGTTGTCGTGGTCATCTCCTCTCTGCGTCTCAAGTCCGCCGACGTACATGACAAGCTAACTGGACAAACTGGTTGTGGCTGGAAAGCCCTCCACACGGGGTAAGCTGTCAGCCAGTAAGCGCGAAGAGGAACGGTGTCACACCGCTCTGTAGCATTCATTAAAAAAAATGAAATGCAGCCATACTTACCCCCGGCTACATAATTCGCGGGACTACATTTTCAGAATGAGCCTGTGTTGGAAAAATCACATGTACATAAGTATTCACCTAACCTTTGCCGTGAAGCTCTAAATAGAGCTCAGGTGCAGTCTGTTTCCACTGATCATTCTTGAGATGTTTCAGCAGCTTAATTGGAGTTCACCGGTGGTCAATTCAGTTGATTCAGGGTGTCTGTGTGGTCTTACAAAGTATTAAAAGTTGATAAATCAATTATGACAGAATTAACGCCCTAAAAATTCTTAATTGTGTTTTTGCAAGGTTTTAAGTTTTGTTTAAGCGTTGTCCAAAGCGCAGGAAGGTGATGTGACACTCTCCACATGTAGCAAAACAGACAGCAAAATGGGAAAATGTAAGTTTGCGTACTCCTGGTTGGAGAAAGCTTTGTTTCTTCTGAGCTTATCTAAGTTCAATTCAATTCAATTCACCTTTATTTGTATAGCACTTTTACAATGTAGATTGTGTCAAAGCAGCTTCACATAAAAGATCATAGGAAATTGGAACAGTGTAGTTCAGTTTGTAGTGTTTAAGTTCAGTTCAGTTTAGCTCAGTTCAGTGTGGTTTAATAATCACTACTTAGAGTCCAAACACTGAAGAGCAAATCCAACGTTGCGCAGCTTTACAGATCCCGAACCATGCAAGCCAGTGGCGACAGCTGGCCAAACGACTTGTGCAGAGCTGCAGTCTCAGCGGCGGAGGCTGGAAGCTGGCCTCAGCGAAGACTCGTCTGTCCCTGGAGCATCACAGTAATCAGTCTCATGTTCTCCACTCCTCCACCACCATCACAGTAGCTGCTCGGGATACGGCCCGGTCCAGGATATGGAAACCTTGGCATCATCTCGTCGTTGATCTTGGATCTAATCAGTGACTCTGCATAGTCTGAGGGCCTCAGGAAGAGTATCCCCAGGTGGAAATGGAGAATAAAGAGAATAATTAGCGTAGCTGCTGTTCATAGTGTATATAAACAAGGTGCAGAAACCTGTGTGGAAGCCCGCTAAGTGGTGCACTGGGTGTATGCTTTACTAAACAGATAGGTCTTCAATCTAGTTTTGAATTGGGAGAGTGTGTCTGAGCCTCGGACATTATCAGGAAGGCTATTCCAGAGTTTAGGAGCCATAAATGAGAAGGCTCAACCTCCTTTACTCGACTTTGCTATTCTAGGTACTATCAAAAGCCCTAAGTTTTGAGATCTTAAAGAGCGAGTTGGATTGTAGCGAGACAGAAGATTGGTTAGATAAACAGGAGCTAGATTATTTAAAGCTTTGTAGGTAAAAAAAAAAGCAATATTTTAAATTCAATATGAAACTTAACAGGCAGCCAGTGTAAGGAGGATAAAATTGGGATGATGTGATCAAATTTTCTAGATCTGGTAAGAACTCTGGCAGCTGCATTTTGCACTAGCTGAAGTTTATTAATAGAGGATGCTGGGCAGCCAGCAAACAGAGCATTACAGTAGTCCAGCCTAGAAGTCATAAAAGCATGGACTAGCTTTTCTGCATCTGAGATGGATAGCATACTTCGTAACTTAGCGATATTTCTCAGATAAAAGAAAGCAGTTTTTGTGACATGGGATATATGATTTTTAAAAGTTAAATTGCTGTCTAATATGACACCCAGATCTTTTATAGTAGAGCTAACGCTAACTTTGTATCCCTCTAATTGTAGGTCGAGTTGTGAGATCTGCTGTGTACAGGATTTAGGCCCAATAAGTAATAATTCTGTTTTGTCTGAGTTTAAGAGAAGATAATTGTTGGTCATCCAATCTTTAACATCTTTAATACACTCAGTTAGCTTGGACAGTTTAGACATCTCGTCAGGTTTAGTTGAAATATATAATTGAGTATCATCTGCATAGCAGTGAAAGCTGATCCCATGTCTTCTAATAATGTCTTCTATTGTGTGGTTGTGCTCCATTCATTTATTTAACTACAACTGTTAAATACCAATAAAAGTTAAAGGGTTGATGCTGATTAGAACTTGAAGTGGAGATGAGGTCTTAAAATATTCTAAGAAAGTCTTAAAAAGGTATTGAAATTATATTTAGGATTCCTGCATATACCATGTGATTGGACATGATTTGAAAAGGCATACACCTGTTTATATAAGGTCCCAGGGTTGACAGTGCATGTCAAAAAACAAACCAAGCATGAAGACAAAGGAATTGTCTGTAGACCTCCGAGACAGGATTGTCTTGAGGCACAAGGCTGGGGAAGATTGCATACCATCCCTACATTGAAGTATGGTGGTGGCAGCATGATGCTGCGGGGATGTTTTTCAGCAGCAGGAACTGAAATACTAGTCAGGATAGAGGGAAAGATGAATGCAGGAATGTACAGAGACATCCTGAATGAAAACTTGCTTGAGAGTGCTCGTGACTTCAGACTGGGGCGATAGTTCATCTTCCAGCAGGACAATGACCCAAAGCACACCGTCAAAATATCAATGGAGTGGCTTCACAACAACTCTGTTAATGTTCTAGAGTGACCCAGCCAGAGCCCAGATTGAACATCTCTGGAGAGATCTAAAAATGTCTGTACATCGTTGCTTCCCATCTAACCTGATAGAGCTTGAAAGGTACTGCAAAGAGGAATGGGCAAAAATTCCCTAAGACAGGTGTGCCAAGCTTGTGTATCATATTCAAAAAGACTTGAGGTTGTAATTGCTGCTAAAGGTTCATCAACAAAGGATTGAGCAAAGGCTGTGAATATGTACATGTGATTTTTCAGGTTTTTTATTTTTAATAAATTTGCAACAATTTCAAAAAATCTTTTTTCACATTGTCATTATGGGCTATTGTGTGTAGAATGTTGAGAAAATAAATTAATTTAATCTATTTTATAATAAGGTTGTAACATAAAAAATGTGGAAAAAGTGGAGCGCTATGAATACTTTCTGGATGCACTGTATCTGCTATACAGTTATAAGTTATTTTCTCTGAATTTACTTTAAAAAAAATATTATTTGCAATTACCAAAAAATGGCTTGTAACTTTTGTTTTATTTACTAAAATTATCTGCTTTTATAAACTTTATGTAATAAATTGATTTGGACAAAAACTACACTATAAATATATATTAATGTGATCAAGAATACATTAAACATGTTTTATTTTTAACTAAAATTTACAATGTTTATTTACAACTATTAATGACAGTTAATTCGTTCAGGTTAGTTAGCTGAAAAAACATTTTGTCTGACCATTTGCCTCTGCATTTGGAGTCCTTCTCTGTTAACGTCAGTTTGACAGCTTCAAAAACAATATTCTTAACCACGGCCCCATTTGTTTACTACGAGGCAATGATGCACAAAAAGAAAGCCCCACCCCTACTCAATATTCCGTTTCAGTCGGAAGCACATCAACATACTGAAATAAAAGTCTTAAACAAATTAAATTAAACAACAGTTGCTGAAATTATTTACAATACTTTGCTTATTTATTAGCTACAAATATGCTGAATCCCAAAATGCATTGTTGCAGAAATAAGTTACGTAGTTGCTTTGTTTTACTTTTTCTTTTTTTGTTAATATTGTCAGTATTAGTATTCTTTTCTGTCATTTTCAACCCCATGAGTATAATAGTAGTGACACGGGTATTAAAAGTAAATTTTTTAAAAATACTTATATATTAGCACACCCTTGTACTGTATCTTTCCAAAACAAAAATGGGCTTGGTTCTGTGTAACACAAAAGAAAATGCATATTTTTGTCCATAAACTGAAAGTCAACTGAACTCCAACATGAAGCATCTTCTTTAATGTTCTGCTGAAAGAATTTTAGAGTGGGCTGTCCCTTTAAGTTTGAGCCGATGCTATGTTTGCATCAGTGCTATGAGGGACATTATGACACATCACATTCTGCTTCTGAGCTGTTTGCATCTACATTGTGCCGTTGTGGATTTATAGAAACAGACTTTGAATGAGTAACACTGTAACGCGGAAGCTTCTCCATGTCTGATGAGCCAACGTCAAATTTCCCTGGCATACTGTGATGAGGATGAGTTGATGCACATGCACCTGAGGCAAGAAGGAGCTTACATACAGTACTTATGTAACCTGTCTCTGTTGTAGTCTTACATTTGTGAATGCTCACTCATGAAATGTCATGAGATGATAAATGCATCCTTCAGGGTTTTTATTTTTTATTTTTTTCCTGCTGTCCCATTCTGTGGCATTTATCTCTTTGGGTTCTACACTTATCTCCTGACTAATATCAAAGCTCCTGTGCCAGTTTTGTCTGAGAATTTGAAAGACACAGGAAGAGACAGAATTAGAGAGAGGAAGAGTGTTGTGTTGAGGCATTGTGTAAGCCTGGGTCTCTCTCTGGGGCCGGCAAAAAGAAAACTGAAGTGGTGATTACATAAATGCACAAATGGGCTGCAGTTTCTGCCTGCTGTTCCCTGGGCAGTAAACAGCAGGACCGCTTCAGTCTGGCCAGCCAGTTACGCAAGAGCCTCTTTATGTGTCCAAGATGGATTCACTTTTGACTGGGAAGATCCCAGAGTGGAAGAGGATGCCTCATTTACAGGAACTGTGCAGTCATGGAAACATTTTGATCAAATATTTGTTATATTTGTGTAACATATGCTTTCATGTTTCATCAATGTCTGTGTTTTTAAAGGAACACAACACTTTTTTTGGAAATAGGCTCATTTTACAATTCTCCTAGAGTTAAGCAGTCAAGTTTTACCATTTTGTGTAACTATTCTATTTGTCCTGTCAATTTCCATTTAGACTCATAGTCTAAACCAGGGGTGGGCAAACTCGGTCCTGGAGGGCCGGTGTCCTGCACAGTTTAGCTCCAACTCTAATCAAACACGCCTGCTTATGGATTTCTAGCGATCTTGAAGACACTGATTAGCTTGTTCAGGTGTGTTTGATTAGAGTTGGAGCTAAACTGTGCAGGACACCGGCCCTCCAGGACCGAGTTTGCCCACCCCTGCGTTTGAAGGTCGAGCGTGGCAATACAAGGTCCTCCCCTTCGGGCTCTCTCTGTCTCCGCGAGTTTTCACCAAGCTCGCGGAGGGTGCCCTCGCGCCCCTTCGGCTCGCCGGCATCCGCACGCTCAATTATTTCGATGACTGGCTGATTTTTAGCCCACTCTCAGGAGCAATTGATTATGCACAGAGACAAGGTGCTCCGGCACCTCCGCCCGTTGGGGTTTCAGGTCAACCGAGAAAAGAGCAAGCTCGCCTCCGTGCAGAGCATCTCCTTTCTCGGGTTGGAGCTGGACTCGATCACTATGGAGGCACGCCTCTCACGAGAGCGCGCCGAGGTAATGCTGAACTGTCTGAGAGAGTTCGACAGGAAAAAAAGTGGTCCCCCTGAAATTATTTCAGAGGCTCCTGGGGCATATGAGACCACTACAGCATTGGCTTCACGATCGGGTCCCCAGACGCGCATGGCACGCGGGCACACACCGAGTGACTGTCACTGCGCTGTGTCACCGCACCCGCACCCCCTGGAAAGGACCCCTTCTTCCTACGGGCCAGTGTGCCCCTAGGTCAGGCGTCCAGGCATGCTGTCGTTTCGGCAGATGCCTCCAGTATGGGGTGGGGGGGCCGTGTGTAGCGGGCATGCTGCTGCGGACCTGTGGAGGGGAACCCAGCTGCATTGGCATATCAACTGCCTAGAGCTGTTGGCAGTGTTTCTCGCTCTGCGCCGCTTTTTACCGGTGCTGAGGGAGCAACACGTGCTGGTCAGGACGGACAGCACGGCCGCGGTAGCGTATTCCATCCGGATGGGGGTATACGCTCCCGCTGCATGTCTCAGCTCGCTCGCCGTCTGCTCCTCTGGAGTCATACGCGGCTGAAGTCGCTGCTTGCTATTCACACCCCGGATGGGTTCAACCGTGCGGCCAACAGGCTCTCACGGCAGCTCCTTCCCCGGGAGAATGGCGACTCCACCCCGAGTCATGCGTAAGTATGCACTCCCCCCAGTGAGCCTACTCGCGCAGTTTCTGTGCAAGGTCAGGGAGGACGAGGGGCAGGTCTTGCTAGTTGCGCCCCTGGCCCAACCGGACCTGGATATCAGAACTCTCCCTCCTCGCGACGCCCCCCCTGGCGAGTCCCTTTGAGAGAGGACCTACTCTCTCAGGGACAGGGCACCATCTGGCACCCTCGCTTAGTTCTGTGGAACCTCCACGTGGGGTCCATAAGACGCGACGAGGAAGACTTCGGTAACCTACCGGTGGCGGTGGTTAATACCATCACTCAGGCTAGTGCACCCTCTACGAGGCATGCCTACGCCCTGGAGTGGAGTCTATTCACTGAGTGGTGCGCTTCTCGCCGAGAAGACCCCCGATCTTGCCAGATCAGTGTTGTGCTTTCTTTCCTTCAGGACAGGTGGAGCGAAGGCTGTCGCGCTCCACACTGAGGGTTTACGTGGCCACCATCTCCGCTCATCATGATGCGTGGATGGCGGCACCGTGGGGAGGCATAACCTCATCATCCAGTTCCTCAGAGGTGCGAGGCGGATGTTTTCCCCCGCCCCCCTCTCATACCCTCTTGAGATCTCGCGGTAGTGCTACGAGCCTACGTGGGGATCCCTTCGAACCACTCGACTCAGTATCCTTGAGATTTCTGTCCTTGAAGACAGCTCTGCTGGTCGTGTTGGCATCGGTTAAGAGGGTTAGGTACCTGGAGGCATTTTCGGTCAGTGACTCGTGCCTAGAATTCGGGCCGGCCTACTCTCACGTTGTCCTGAGACCCCGGCCCGGCTATGTGCCCAAGGTTCCTACCACGCCGTTTAAGAATCAGGTAGTGAGCCTGCAAGCGCTGCCCGCGGAGGAGGCAGACCCAGCCCTTTCATTGTTGTGTCCTGTTCGCGCTTTGCGAATATATGTGGACCACACTCAGAGCCTTAGATCCTCTGACCAGCTCTTTGTCCATTACAGTGGTCGGCAGATGGGAAGTGCCGTATCTAAACAGAGGTTGGCCCACTGGATAGTGGATGCCATCTCCCTCGCCTTTGGGCCAGGGTGAGCCGTGTCCCCCGGGGGTGAGAGCGCACTCCACTACGGAGCATCGCATCCTCCTGGTTGCACGCAGCGCCTCTCTGACAGACATTTGTAGAGCTACGGGTTGGGTGACACCCAATACATTTGCAAGGTTACAATCTGCGAGTGGAGCCGGTTTCCTCAAGGGTATTAGGCAACCCTTGGTGATTGAGGAAACGATTCGGTTGAGGTGTCGAAACACGCTTGCTGCGCCACTCTCCCTAACCCGGAGATACGTGCGCTTTTTCAGCTTTGTCAGTTTAGTTCCCCATTTCTTTGGTGAACCCTGCAGAGTTCCTCCGAGGCCCCCAGCACCTGACTCAGCGGAGGAGTCAGGTGTTGGCCCGTTACGTTGTCGGCATGCCCGCTGGTCAGCCCGCGTTCTGGGTATAGGTGCCTGCTATGTGTGATCCCCGCTGGCGATCCCATACGTTCACTCAGCCACGGTATAGTCCCCCCTTCTAGGGCAGGCTCGTGTCTTCCCTCCCCGCTAACCATCCTTATGCAAGGACTCCCCATCTCTGGGCTAGTCCATAGGTTGTCACCAGGTCTCCCCTCTGGGTAACAGGTGAGCTCCACAGCGTCCTCCCTATCGGGACTGAACGCTTTCCCAACGTACTGTCGTATCAAAACCTATTTTACTGGGTTATTGCGACTCCCCGAAAAACATAACTGTTCTGAACAGGTAAGTGAGGGCCAGGGGACACGTTGGAAGACTGTGTCTCGGGGCGTTGTAGGTGCGCTCGCTCTACTGCGTGGCACACCCTTCGCCAGGGACGCAGTAAGGTTCTTTCGTTGTGGCGTTTTCCATAGATTTCCCCATAGTGGAAGTTTCCACATAGCATTGGAGTTCCCCATCCGAAGGGGAACGCTACGGTTACTAAAGTAACCCTTCGTTCCCCGAGGGGGGGAACGGAAATGCTATGTTCCTTCGCCACAACGATTGTCCCTTAGCTGTTGAGCGTGAAAGTCTCTTCAGCTAGAAAAGGATGTCGAGCATGGCACTGGCTGCGTCTTTATAGCATGACTGATTGTCATTGACGCCAGCTGTGCACGCTGACGCTGCCAACTCATTGGCATTTCATTGGCCCGTTTTTATACTCTTTCAGATGATGGGATTCTGACGAAATCCCCATAGTGGAAGTTTCCACATAGCATTTCCGTTCCCCCCCTCGGGGAACGAAGGGTTACTTTAGTAACCATAGCGTTTTTGGGGCTGCAATAACATTCTCATATTTCTAAATATAAAAAAGTGCCAATACTAGCTTAATAGTTAATTTGTATTAATGTCTATGTTGAATGAAATAAAAAGAGTTTGAATTCCTATAACTAACATGCAAAAGATTTAACCCTCTTTACAGTACTTTCCTGTAATCATGCTACCTGCCTTAATTTCACAATTAAATTCTGAATACAACACATTACTTACAACACATTACAATCCTTTAAAGTGATACTAATGTCATTTACTGTGATAAATTACAGAAACATGTTGTCAAAATCTGGAATTTTTTGTATATTTCAACCCAGGCTCATTGGAGATGCTGTATGTGTCCAAGACTGAAAAAATATGTACTCTGGACTACATCTTCTTGCAGTTTTTGTATTCACAAATCCACTAGAGGCCGCTGTTTTTGACAGTCTCAAATACATTACTGGGGCATGTTTTCTCATACGTGTCATTTCTCGTAAATCCACCAGAGACTGTCTACTGTCTGTTTTTGCTCCACCTTCCATGTCTGGTGCTCTGGTGGAGTTCGTTTTGCACATAACATGGAGCCATATGTATCTGCTTACACATATTTCTCGGTTCTCAAAAATGTACACCAGGGCACGTTTTCCTATTGAGCCTGTATTGTTATATTTTTCCTAAATACAGTTAAGTGGATGAATTCCAATCAAACTCCTCGTTATTGTCGTGCTTTGGCTTTGGACGAGTTGCACCACAGCAATATATTGTACACTGTAAAACCCAAAAAGTTAAGGTAACTCAAACCATTTGAGGAAACCGATTGCAACAAACCATTTAAGTTCAAAACTAATCCTAATGAGTACTGTGAACTTAATCCATTTTGAGTACCTGAAGCAATTTGAGTACAGTAAACCCAATACATGAAGAGAACTCAAACCAACTGAGTACTGTAAAACCCAATAAGTTAAGGCAACTCAAACCGTTTGAGGAAACCGATTACTACAAACCAATTGAGTTAAAAAAAACTAATCTATTTAAGTTGAAGTAATATAAAGGTATTTAATTAACTCATTACCTTCAACGCTGAGTTCAAAACTTGTTTCAAATGAGTAGAACTTCCAGTCAATTTTGAGTTAACTACACTCATTTCACTTGATTGAGTTGACTGTTGGGTTTTACAGTGTACAACTTGAATCATCCCATAGTTTTTTCTTCTAAAATCAGCAAAGAAAATGTGAAAAATCTCTGTGGATAAATATACATAGAGGTCAAAATATTGCAGTTTTTAACCTCAACCAAAATTATGCTTAACTTTTTTTCTGAAATTGTCAGGATAAATTGCTGTGTTCTGAGGTGACTCTATCCTCACTCATCCATACAGTCTCCAAAACCATTTCTTCACAAAGCTTTCAGCTCAACGGGCCATTTTTCATACACACATTGTGATGTTTTGGCACCCATGTGGAGTGTTTGGGAAAGGAGGAGCAGACCCCTGTAGAGAGTTCTCATTTTGATAAACTGCCCATGCCTCTCAGGCAGTATCGTGCCTGTAGTATTCTAGTCAACCATAGCCTGCAAAGCCTGTGTTTATGCATCCTCCTCCTGGTTTAGATTTCCTAAAGCTTTCTTCTTAACATTTGTCTTTTACTTCCTTCATATGCTTTCTCTCCCCATATCACTTGTGCCTCCAGTCTTTCTTATGTAACCCTACATACCTTCCTACTCATCCACATAAGCATACTGGCTTCATGTCTTTCCCGAGTGAATCTTGTTTTAAAAGTTCTGGGTTGATATGATCATGAAAATATTCTCAGGGATTCCTGATTGCTCACTGTATGCTGAATGTGAGGTCAAATGTGTGTGTGTTCCTGTTCTTAACCCCGCTGAAGCTTGAGGTGTTTGTTCATCTGCAATGCTAATGAGCCTGCGTGTGTGTGTGTGTGTGTGTGTGTGTGTGTGTGTGTGTGTTAATTAAGACATCTGCTGTCTGGCCCAGCTGTAGGGCAGGAGAGGAGATCCAGCTACTGTAGTTTTTTCTGATTTGAAGTCCGCCTGAGCTGAACTCTGCTGCCGTGTCGTGAGTGAATAATAGAAGTCTTTTCAGCCATCCTTTTGCAGAATCATGAACATATTTGCGTTCCCTGGTTAAAATAAATAAGAAAATAATATAATGGTATTTAGCTGCACTTCTAATTGAAAATTGAATAAAACGGGATAATAGAGTCTAAGGGTGTTTTCACTTCTAACACTTTTGGTGCGCACTCACCCGGGGCTGTTTGATGTCAGAGTTCAATTGGTTTGTCTAGTGTGAACATGGCTTTCTGAATTTAAGTCCTCCTTGAAAGGGGTGCTTTGGGGTACGGTTATTGCAAACACTACACTGTAAAAAATGGCAGTGATTTCAACGGTAAAAAACTGTAAAACTGCCACAGTGCAAATCCCTAACCTGGTTAACACTATGTTTCCTTAATATATACACCGAATAACTGTAAATTGACTTTCCCAGAATTCCCTGTATGGCACATCACTTTTTATGCGTTTTGTTGTCATTACTATGGATCTTTTTAGTTGTTTCCCCATCAGTTATGTACATTAGAGATTTACGTTACATCTAACGTTGATAAACAATGTTTATTTCATGACTTTAATTTTATGCGTGTTACCATACTGGTGTTTAGTAGCTGTGTGAATGACACTGAGCACCTTCTTTATATTAATACACTTTTCTGCTTGTGGGAATAGTTGATTGTGATGAGCATTGGTTCATTATGTAACTTCCTCATCACCACCTGCATATGGGTGTGCTAACATGTCTAACTGTGTAACAAAAGATGTGTAGATGTTGGTAATTCAAAATACAGACATATTACCTCTATAAATGAATAAAATACAGTAGTTTACCGTATAAATTAGAAATTACTTTTACGGTTTGTATCGTATTTTTAACAGTAAAGTACTGGCAACCACAGCTGCCGTTTTTTTACCATAAATTTTACAGATTTATTTTTTACAGTGTATGGTTTACTTCAGATGTGAGCAAATCATGGACTTGAGCAACTATAATCACGTATTAATTGGTTAAACAGTGAATTTATGTGTTTGTTCACTCAATTCTCTGACATGCATAACTGAACGCTGCAAGCAGAGAGAATACAGTATATCCATTTCTGCTCAACGTCAACAGAAAATGACTCCCTCCTCGTTCATTTGACCTTTTACATTACATTCGTGACAAGTAGATGCATTTGCCATTCAGTTTTGGCACTTTGAAAATGAAACTACATTTTCAAAGTACAAAGTTCAAACTTGAGGCACTCAAGCAGCGGTCTCCAGTTGGTTTTGTGTTTAGCAGTGGGGCAGGGGGAAGAGCGGTCAACTGAACTCAACAAGGCAATTGAACCCAATGTGAGGCAGCCTGAGTCTGTGTCTGAAAAAAAAAATATCCTAGTTTATTTAATGTACTGAACTATTGTGACTTTGTTTAAAACTTTGAAGCACGCAATACATGTAAATATAAATATGTCATTTTGCATGAGCATAAGCATAAATATGTCAGTCTGATATGCATGCAAGGTCAAAAACACTTTCATTGTCTTTTAATATGCATTTATTTTTACCTAATTATCTCAATGACTTACATATGAGTCGTTCAGAGATTCATATGTTCCCAAATCTCTCCTTAGTGCCATGCTAATCTGCGCTGATTGGTCCGATGACCCAGTCTATTGTGATTTGTTGACTGCGTTTAGTGTGAGACAGAGAGAATCACCCACCACTTATCAACAATTTTGAAGTAGTCAGAGTGCAGAGTGTATGTGTGAGCTCAATGCAGGAGTACATTAAAGCAATGCAGTTTAGCACCAGCGTATTGCTCTATTCTTAACCACAAGTAAAAACAGTGACACACATTCAGTATTAATCCACACAGTGGCAAAAGCTATATGAACTATTTTGAAACTTGCACGTGTGTAGGAACAGCTGACGATGACCATAGCAACAACAAACGGCAGAGGATCGTAAGCTCATAAACGCATTTAAATCCGTAAACAAAGCGCCACGACTCTTATATCACATTTTAGACGCGATATGAGAATATAACGAGTTAACCAGATACAGTAGAAGCCATGTGGAGCGGTAACAAATAACAAAACACAATTAAATACATAATTTGCAAGCTAGAGAAAACAAGGAGGCAACCGTTTTAATTGCACTTAAGTTACTTACACATGTGAAATGGAGGAAGGAACTGTGTACTGTAAAGTTCCTGTCAAGCTCTGACAAAGTCCCATACATCAGTAGTCTTCTTTGATCCTTCCTTTAACAAACAACCGACAAATTCTGCGTTGTAAGTGTGTAAATTGCTGAAGCACTCGTCAGAAACATGACAGTAACACAGCACAAGGTCGGGGCTATAATGCTGAGGTATTTTTGCAAAAATAAACTTCAACCTCTGACACTTCACAGCTTCATCTTTGGGTATGCAAAATAAGTGTCTATGCGTCTTCGCAACATGATTCAACCGGGATCTGCTACAGTGTTTGTCTTCCCCTTTTTCTTTCTACTGTGTTTGTGGGTTTAAATTTTCCCAGCTCTGCATGCACAACAAATGGGCGGGGCTTGAGTTCCGTATCGACGTCATGCTGACACGGCTAAAAGTTTGTTACCCTGACGATTCATTTGAACCACTACGAGTCGACTGTTTTATAGATGAATCAATTGTTTTAAACATGGCACACTTTCAGATTCAAGCCTTAGCTGAATATTTCACTTCACTTAGAGCTGTTACACACTGCATGGAAGGTCATTTTCAAAAACCCATTATAAAGACACTTTAAAACAAAATGTAAATACCTTTGTTACTGAATACCTGCAATGCACTGCACTTTGTTTTATCGAAAACACATGCACAAAAAAAAGCATGTTTCAAATCATCTACTTTTTCTCAAATGATAAATCAGGCATGCAAGTGGGACCAAAATGAGGCACCAAAATTGGTTTTCTGATTCTCCTACAATAGATTTGCATGCATCCAAACTCAAAAAACACTCATATACATTGCAGCTAGTTTTAACATGTATTCTTACAGTTTCTGAAACATTTGGTCCAAGAATCTGTTCTCTTTAAGCCTTACCATTCTAAGAGTCTACTTTGCTCTAGTTGGTCAGATGGCCCAGTCTGATGTGATTTGGTTCAGCACTTACAGCACATGTAAGAAACCAAATGTCCATTATCATGTCTGAATTTCAGCTTTCTGACCTTTGGTTTTACCAAATAAATTCAAATTAGATTGCTCATTTTTTTTTAAATAATTTGCTTTCACAACACAGAAAATATTTTTTGGCACACAGAATGAAGACCATTGGCTGAGATTATGCAAGTTTATTGCAAACCTGTGTGAAATTGTGTAGGAGGAAAGACGGAAATTAATTATGTCTTATTTTGTTTTTGATATTTGAAACTTACAGCTATACTTTTCACATTCCATGAAAAGCTATACTTTTATACTTTTTTATACACATTTTCTTGAAACAAGATTTTTAGCACATTTTTGAACATACTGTAATAGTTTAAATATTTAGTTTAGTTTAACTAAATTCTTTTGTCTCTGCCATAATGACATACTGTACTCCTTTTACTAGTTATTTAGCAAAATAATAGTTTTCAGCTTAAAGTGCAATTTGAAGGTGTAACTAGTTTAATTAGGTTAGGCAAGTAATCAAGATATATATAATTGTTTTATTAAAATGAAAAAATATAATATAAAATACGTAAATTTCATACATTTCAAACCGTATTTCAAACTTTATATCAGTTCCTAATTTTTTTGTTGTTGTCATATTATGATTTTTGTGAGTTCCACATCATAATATATTACAACCTGGAATTTCTTACTGCAATACTTCTATGATATAATTTCTTGCTTTTTTTTTGCCTTCATGCATGTGGCTTTGACTAAGTAATTGTACATACATTGCTCAGCATATATGAGTACACCCCTCACAAATCTATTTTTAAATTAACATTTTTAATAGGAAGCTATACAGTATTATATTTGTGCATATACTTTAGATTAGCCAGTACTGAAGCCAAATCTGGAACTTATCAAACAAAATAACTTATGATAACAATCCAAAAACTAGTACAAATTTTAAAAAGAGGAAAAATCAAGAGAAGCAAAAAAAAGTGAAAAATTTAGTTTAAATTTTGTACTGTAGGTTGTTTTTTTTTTGTTATTGTTGTTGCAATATTTAGCTTAAATTTAATTGTAATATCTTTCTATTTCTAAATATGTTTGGTCACTAAAATATTATTTTAATAACTATATCTGTTTATTAAATCTGTTTTGTTGAAATGCACCAAAATACATTGCCTATATTCACTATATTCATTGCCTATATTCAAGAAATGGACAAAAATATTCATTTTCAGAATGGGGTGTACTCAATTATGCTGAGCACTGTATGCATTGCATGTATTTTTTGTGTATTTTAGAATAAACTAATAGATCCACACAAATAAATCAACACCATTGACTAAATACATGTAAATCTGTGTTGCTATTTATAACCACTCAAGATGGCTAAATGGACAACAGTGAGAGTGCCTATCCAGTTACTGTACCTCCATCAACTGTTCAGTTAGTGTACTATACTGTAGGCCGCCTGCTGCATTAAGAGACCCATTTTGACCAGCAGTGAAGGTCCTGTCGACATCCATTAACTAATGCCAAAGATTAGTGGAGCAGGCCCAGTGTTTCCCACACATTCAGCCTCAGCCAAATGCAGCTCTCTGGGGAGGAACTGAGCGAGTTTCTCCTCTCAGTGTGAACGTGCTTTTTAAACACCCATACAGTACTTACCCTGCCATTCAACGAAGATTGAGGAAGCTTGGTTTATTTAAAGGCATGGTGAATTATTGATTGCAGGCTTCATGTGTTGATCGATTTTAGTAATGGGGTTTCCACATGTACCGGCTTACTGGTAGGGCATAAGCACTCTCCTTAACACACTACTGTGTATTGCTTTACAGTTCTAGTGAATTATGTACACCAAGCAGTCTTCGTTGTCTCTTTGGAGCTGTACTTTAGACATTTCCCATAAAATGTCTAGACATTGTATCCTGCTGTATTGAATTCCAGACAAACTTTTGTGTAGTATTGATAAGTCAGCAAACAGTATACACTAAATAATTCAATGTTTTCGTATCTGTTTAGAAGTATAGTTTATTGTAATGTTTAACTTGATCAGACATTCTGTTCAGTCTGGGGTAACTTTACAGTAAGTCTTTTCTATCTTTTACCTATCAATTTTGTCTATATTTCAAGCAACAATTTAAAAAGTATTTTTATATTGGTTATTTCAGTCATAATGGCTTATCTGTTAATTAAATAACCTGTCTGTTATTTATACAGTATATACTGTAGGCAATTTTTATGCGATATGATATTTGTCATAAACAACATATGTTTAAGTGAAGAGCCATGTTGCAACATAACACAATCATGTCTTTTAACACTAAGTTTTACATAGACACCAATAATACAATTAAGACAATACTCTGATTAAGAGTCTACCATCTAAACAGCAATTTTTGATTAATTTAATCCAACTAAAGTCATAACTGAACTAAACAGAAATCGAATTAAGACATGTGGAGTATACCGATTTTAGTTGCATTTTTGAAGTGCAGAACAGACATGTAAACACCGCAATCAAACTATTACTGTCATGAAGGACTTTTCGCCGAATTTGCGACAAGATAGCCTATACACGCGTGCAGGGGCGCCGCTGGCCGCCACGGGCCCTCTGACAAGCTGATATTGGAGAGCATAGGGGTGGGGGATTGGGTATCGCGGCTGAAAGTGAAGAGCAAGGAGGGGTGAATGGAGGGGAATTGCCGCGGGCCTTTGATAATGTCTCTGGGGACCCCCTAAGTGTATGGGCCCTTCGAATTTTCCTAACATTCCCCCCAGCGGCGCCCCTGCACGCACGGCTGTATGACACTATTCTCTGCACCTATCAAGTCAGTAAAGGACCACAGACACATACACTGTGAAGTTGAGTTGTTGTTTTTTCTCCTATTCAGCGTGTGGTATTGAATTCCATTAAAATAACACTCTTCAAACAGTTCATACTCGTATTCAATATCTTGTTTGTGACACAGGCATACATAAAATGTTCCTGAATAAAAGTGTAGGTGCCATGAAACTCCGGTGGAAATGTGAATAGCGTGGTGACACAATGAAGTTAACCCTATTAATCAGGATCATGAAAGGAACATTCAAAAAGTAACTCATGTAAACACCTTGATCATATTGTTGTCTTATTCAGATTAAGGCAAATAATTTGATTACTGATGTCCATGTAAACGTAGCCAATGTAAATAAATATATGTAACTATATTATCCTGAAAACACAGAGCAAACAGGAAAACAAAAACACTTGAAATAGAATGGAGTAACTTCTTTGCTGTCTTATTGCTTTCTTAGCTTGTATGGTCATAGAGTATTTCAGCATCCATACCTAAATTGTCACAGACTTTTATACAAAACTCCTCCAGGATGTCCATCTGCTTGGTTGCGCATTGACATGTAAATACTAGAGGGTGTTCTTGTTGCAGACACACAAAAATTCCTTTGTATTCAATCACAAATTTATTGCAAACCGAAAACGTACCACTATTTACATTTCTGGAGAGCACCAGATGGATCCCAGGAGGTATGTTTTTTTTTTTTTTTTGCAGTTTTTGTTTTTGTGAATTCACCAGAGGCTGCTGAGTATGCTTTTTGAGATCTCAAATTTCTCTCATGAGTGCCATTCTCGCCTGTTGTTCTCGCATAAATCCACCAGAGGCCGCTGTCGACTGACTGACTGAATGACTGACGGATCGACTGACCCACCCTCCTCCTTCCCTAAACCCAACCGACAGTTTTAAAAAGCAATCCAGAAAAAGAAAAGCCTTCGCCTGATTTTAATCACGTTTTCAGATTTTACCACATTCTCACCCTGTTATTTACTTGTTTATTTTATTTTTTGGCTTTTTGTCTAACCTGCTTTCTTGAACTGTTTTTTGCCGGACTCAAACCCTGTCCTCATGGTCAACAGCTCTCTGTACCTCTCTGCCGACTTACATGGCGAGCTAACTGCGGGAAAGCCATTCATATGGAGTTAAGCGGTCAGCTAGTAAGCATAAAAAGCAACGCGTCGTACCGCCCCGTAGCATTCATTTTAAAGACAAAATGAAGCCATACAAACTTCTGGCTACATAATTTGTGATCTCCAAAAATGTTTATAGGGCTACGTTTTCAAAATGAGCCTATGCTGACAGTTTTTCATTCTGATTCAAAGCAGAGCCTGATATCTTTTAGATATTCTTAAAAACTATTCTAAGAGTCATTTGGAATGCAAATCAGGCTAGACTGGTTGCACAGCATGCCTAAAAGAACCAACTCATGAGTCCTTTATACATGAATCAGCTCACACCAATTGTGTTTTAATCACTGCATTTAATTAAGCTTATTTAATTAGTCTACTCTGGATTGTATGTATTTGTGTTTTTTATATGTGTTTGTCTGATCCTTCAAGTGAAAACAAAGGTTAATCGAATAATCCTTTTTTTTTTTTTTTGGTCTGGGGAAGCAAGATAAAGCAGTACTTTACCCTTACATTAGACTCCAGCTTTGAGGATCAGAATACAATGGTGTGGGGAAGGTTTTTGGGGATGGTTTTTAGCCAGTACACCCCAGGTAGGGAATCAAGAGAGTCTTTAGAAGTGAATAGCTCAGAGAAGCTCAAACGACTTAAACAGGACAAAAAGACAGCTTTCACAGTCCCAGAGGTGTCAGATAGGTTCCAGTCTGACTGTATGAATGCCAGTCAAATTTTTTCTTTACAGTAAACTCTATTTTAAGCCATTTACTTGTGGAATTCTATGACTACGTGCTACAATCACTGACCACATTGTACTGAAAATATGCTTGATTTTGGAAGTAGATTTTTTTATATGCAGTACTTTGCATTAGTTATTTTCTAGTTTGTGTATAATTAGTTCATGTCAAGTCAAGTTGAGCTGTATTGTCATTCCGCTACATGTCTGGACATGCAGTGGAACGAAATGTCATGTCTCGCAGGACTACAGTGCTACATAAATAAACATAATCTTAAATATCAACACAATAGTGAACATAAGAGCTATTTTAAACTTTTATAACATACCAGAGCAGTAATCTAACTATACTAATATAAATATGCCCTCTAATGTTTGTGGCTTCGGTCATTATTGGGGTTCTCTTTTAAATCTGGAAGCATTAACTTAAATCGAAATATATATTGTTATCGTTCAATATAGAAGATAATTATCGAGATTGCATTTTTGCCATATCGCCCAGTCCTACTTAAACTATACACATAACCTAAGACGAACTATCCAAGTACTTTACATAAGACAGAGCAATTATTGTGCGAAAGATGTACTTTAAGGTTGAAGAAATAAAGAAGTGCAACATGATTTGTGGTACATTCACAGGTAAACAATGTTTTCCTTATCAAGTCCCTGTAAAATGGAGTTCAAGTAAAGTGTCTGGTGCCTATAGAGAGAAGAGTGTTTCTACAGGTGGTTTGTCAAGCCCACTCACTCGTGTGAAGCACTCTCATGTTTTTATAGAAATATAGATTGATATAGATAAGAAAGTATCTGATGCAAATGTGCAAGAGGAAAGAAAGAATGTGTTTTTTACAGTGGTTTGTATTGACTTTTTACTGCTCTGGTTTTTGCGGTTGTTTTAGAACTTTCCATTCAGTTGCCTATGGGAGAAATGACTACTGTAGTAATAATTAACGGCAACTTGAAACCACATGCTCTACAAACAAGTGCATTCAAAACTATGCATAAAAAGAAAAAATAACACAAGAAAATATCATTTTGCAACATCAAGCAGCATAATGAGCTTTTTTTTACTGTCTATAAATCAATGGAAGTGAATGAGACCGGAAGTCTTGAGGCAAAAAATTCTAATGGCTGCGCCTGCTTATTACCTCTTTACTAAAAGGAAAGAAGTCCATCAACTACTGTTTATTACAATATATATTATATTATATTCAAGTTAAAAATAATTTTTTATTTATAATTTTTTTTTATTTCCCTAATATTTCCAGCCAGGTTTTAATGAACTTGCAATATTGTTGAAAACACAGAACTTTCAACTCTGATACTGTATGTAAAAAGATTTCAGTTCTTATAAATCCTCTGTTTGTAAACCTGTAAACAAACAATTGCGATCGGTTCATAAGAACGACCAGATTAGCGAGTACCGATCGAGTCATGAAATGGGATTATTGTCCAATACCGATCTCTGGCTGATCGATCGGAGCATTCCTACTATAAATACTTAAACTATACACATAACCTAAGATGAACTATCCAAGTACTTTTACATAAGACAGAGCAATATTGTGCAAAAGACGTATTTTAAGGTTGAAGAAATAAAGTAGTGCAACATGATTTGTGGTACATTCACAGGTAAACATTGTTTTCCTTATCAAGTCCTTGTAAAATGGAGTTCAAGTAAAGTGTCTGGTGCATATAGAGAGAAGAGTGTTTCTACAGGTGGTTTGTCAAGCCCACTCACTTGTGTGAAGCACACTCATGTTTTTATAGAAATATAGATTGATATAGATAAGAAAGTTTCTGATGCAAATGTGCAAGGGGAAAGAAAGAATGTGTTTTTTACAGGTGGTTTGTATTGACCTTTTACTGCTCTGGTTTTTGCGGTTGTTTTAGAACTTTCGATTCAGTTGCCTATGGGAGAAATGACTACTGTAGTAATGATTAACGGCAACTTGAAACTACGTGCTCTACAAACAAGTGCATTCAAAACTATGCATAAAAAGAAAAATAACACAAGAAAATATCATTTTGCAACATCAAGCAGCATAATGAGCTTTTTATTACCGTCTATAAATCAATGGAAGTGATTTGAGACCAGAAGTCTTGAGGCAAAAAATTCTAATGGCTGCGCCTGCTTATTACCTCTTTACTAAAAGGAAAGTGGTCCATCAACTTCTGTTTATTACAATATATTATAATATATTCAAGTTAAAAATAATTTTTTATTTATAAATTTTTTTTATTTCCCTAATATTTCCAGCCAGGTTTTAATGAACTTGCAATATTGTTGAAAACACAGAACTTTCAACTCTGATATGTAAAAAGATTTCAGTTCTTATAAATCCTCTGTTTGTAAACCCATAAACAAACAATTGCGATCGGTTCATAAGAACGACCAGATTAGCGAGTACCGATCGAGTCATGAAATGGGATTATTGTCCAATACCGATCTCTGGCTCATCGATCGGAGCATTCCTACTATAAATACTTAAACTATACACATAACCTAAGACGAACTATCCAAGTACTTTTACATAAGACAGAGCAATATTGTGCAAAAGACGTATTTTAAGGTTGAAGAAATAAAGTAGTGCAACATGATTTGTGGTACATTCACAGGTAAACATTGTTTTCCTTATCAAGTCCTTGTAAAATGGAGTTCAAGTAAAGTGTCTGGTGCATATAGAGAGAAGAGTGTTTCTACAGGTGGTTTGTCAAGCCCACTCACTCGTGTGAAGCACTCTCATGTTTTTATAGAAATATAGATTGATATAGATAAGAAAGTGTCTGATGCAAATGTGCAAGGGAAAAGAAAGAGTGTGTTTTTTACAGTGGTTTGTATTGACCTTTTACTGCTCTGGTTTTTGCGGTTGTTTTAGAACTTTCCATTCAGTTGCCGATGGGAGAAATGACTACTGTAGTAATAATTAATGGCAATTTGAAACTACATGCTCTACAAACAAGTGCGATCAAGACTATGCATAAAAGAAAAATAACACAATAAGAAAATATCATTTTCAAGTCAACAAGCTCTTTTTACTGTCTAGAAATCCATGGAAGTGAATGAGACCGGAAGTCTTGAGGCAAAAAATTCTAATGGCTGCCCCCACTCATACGTAAAGAATAAGGATAAAAGTATTGTATTGGTTGTACACTTGTTATTGCCGTGCATTGTGGGTTTGATTGAGTCCACTAGGGTTTTAGACACCACTACATATGGCTGCTCCGTCAAGTACAAATTTATGTGTAAAGGGGGCAATTTCAGATACAGCCTTAGTGAATTTCTTCCTAGCACAATCTTCATTTGAATTCATAGTGTATTATGGATGCCTCAGACCACTCAAATAATATTAAAAGATTTTCCAAATGACAAATTTTTGAATTCATTCTCTAACTGCTGAAGAAAACTTTCTCTCCAATGATTATGTTCTACAGTTTGCTGCGTTCCATAATTAAAGAGGGCTAAAGACATGCTTGACTCTCTCTCTCTTTTCTCAGGTTGCAGCCGCAGGCGTTTAGCCGCTCATGCTAGTGTTCAGCGTTCAACATTGTTCAGTGCTGTACTGTCAGATATTTCTGCATCTTGTTAGATGGAAAGACTAGTTATTAGTGACACATACTGTACAAGGCTTTGCGCATGAGTTCGAGCCCCATCAGCAGGTGGCCAGTTCACCTTCACATGCCAGTCAGTGGATCTCCCTTCCTGTAACACTATCTTCATCAAAGCAGTTAAAAATTCATCAAGGGTTTTCAGGACCTCCACGCTTACTGATAATTTGATTTGATTAGATAAGTTGCTCGCTGATGTTCTGTTCAGAGCCACTTAGAGGTGACACTGATGACAGCCTGTTTACAGGTAATGGACACTGTACATGCAGCTACTATAGGCTTTTGTTCAGAGTTGTCATGGATTGGTCAGGCTCTCACGACCCCCACTCACGAAGATCACCATCACCTGACTTCTAATGAGCACACAGCTGCATCACATTCACGAGCACCAGATAAAAGCACAGCACTCCAGTCGCTCATTGTCCGGGCTCGTCTCGACGAAAGCGGACAACTGAGCGACCACTCAGCGTAGTCATCCTCAGCTAAAACAAACGATTTACTTACCTGTTCTCTTTGTATTCCTCCTAGTCTTCCTGGTCCTCCCGAATCGTCCTGTCTTCCAGTCCTTCCAAGTCTGTGTCATCCTCTGTCAGCTGTATCTGGTGTGTGCTGTCCATCCTCGTGTATTCCTGTTACCCAGCCACGGAGGAAAAGACCCCAACATCATTCCTGATCCTCCTGGCTATCCTTCATGTGCTCCTTGTTGTCATTTAATAAACACCCTAACGTTTCCTTACCTCTGTCTCCTGTCCGCTTCATAACAGAAGCCCGGACCTTTAACGACGACAACATGAGCACCCCCGATCACCTTCAAGAGCTGGTGGACCAGTTGAAGCGGATTCTACAGCCACCAGCTCCACTTTCCAACGCACCACCAGCACCGAGCACTTCCGCCTCCACAGTTTCTTCTTCGGCCCTTCCTTCCAGTCCCATGGCCCGACCAGCGCCCTACTCAGGCGGAGCGGGGGAGTGCAATGGTTTTCTGTTACAATGTTCCCTCATATTCGAAATGCAACCTTCTCTATATCCCACAGATAAGTCGAAGATCGCCTACATCGTATCTCTACTCTCTGGACCTGCACTTAAATGGGCTGAGACGATCTGGAACCAAGCCGGGCCGGTCATGAATTCCATCACTACCTTCACGGAGTATTTCAAAGAGGTGTTTGGACGTTCTGATGGGGAAGTAGCCGCTGGAGAGCAGCTGTATCATCTAAAGCAAGGTACTCTATCTACACAGGAATATGCTCTCCGGTTTCGCACTCTAGCAGCTGCAAGTGGATGGAATGAGAGATCGTTGTTGACCACGTACCGGCTCGGCTTGGAACCCACTCTCCGAATCCAACTGGCCACATTAGATGATACAATGGGTCTGGAGAGATTCATCCAACATTCTCTCCGATGTTCCGATCGTCTCCGTTCCTATCAACAGGACACCATCACCCCCTCGTCTGCACTCCTCCAATCGCCTGAGTCAACAGCCTCTCCAGAACCAGAACCCATGATAATAGAGTCTGGAAGACTGACATCAGCGGAACGACAGAGGAGGCTGACCCGGGGTCTGTGTCTATACTGCGGTGTCAGTGGACACACCCGTATGGAGTGTCCCCTTCGTCCCATTCGGACTTCAGTGAGTGTATTCAGTACGAATATTGAACAATGTAAACCACTTACTACCACCGTACAAATAACTACTGCCTCTATTTCTCTCCTTGTCACAGCCCTCATCGACTCCGGGTCAGCAGGGAACTTCATCTCCCAATCCCTCTGTCGTCAACTCCACCTCCGTACTGAGGCGTCCTCGCATATATACCAGATACAACCGATAACCCAGTGCACTCGATCTTCGACCCGTATCCATCGACAATGCGAAGACATCCTTCTTCAAGTGGGGTTGTTACATCAAGAGAGGATTCAATTTCTGGTTCTGGAGGGTGCAAATATGGACATCATTCTAGGGCGCCCGTGGCTGGTGAAGCACGATCCCATCATCTCTTGGGGCACAGGAGAGATAAAGAAATGGGGATCTGGATGTACACCTGCCTGTTTTCCAAATCTCCCTCTTCAAGGTCGGAACCCCATTTCTTTGTTTGCAACATCGGTCGAGAGCCCTCCTGAGAAGCAGTCTATCCACATTCCTAAGGAGTACAGCTCCTTTCATGATGTCTTCTGCCCCAAGAGAGCTTCCCAGCTACCGCCGCATCGGCCATGGGACTGCGCGATCGACCTAGTTCCAGATGCCCAGTTGCCAAGAGGTAGGATCTACCCGCTCTCGCTTCCAGAGAATCAGGCAATGGAAGATTACATAAGGGAAGCTCTGAGTCAGGGGTACATACGTCACTCAAAATCACCAGCCGCCTCAAGCTTCTTCTTTGTGGCCAAGAAGGACGGAGGGCTGCGTCCATGCATCGACTACAGGGTCCTAAATAACGGTACAGTAAAATACCGATATCCCCTTCCTCTGGTACCAGCCGCTTTGGAACAGCTCCGAGAAGCTAAAGTCTTCACTAAATTGGACCTCCGCAGCGCGTATAATCTGATAAGAATACGTGAGGGGGACCAATGGAAGACAGCATTCGTGACCCCTACTGGCCACTATGAATATGAGGTCATGCCTTACGGTCTGGTCAACGCCCCCTCCGTATTCCAAAACTTCATTCATGAAGTCCTCCGGGAGTTTCTTCACCACTGTGTAATAGTGTACATAGATGACATCCTCATTTACTCCCGGAGTGAGGCCGAACATCGCCAACACGTTGCGGAGGTCCTACACACATTGAGAGAACATCACCTCTACCTCAAAGCGGAGAAATGCTCATTCCACCAGAAGTCGATTCATTTCTTGGGATACATCATTGACCAAACCGGTATACGTATGGATGGGAAGAAAATTGAGGCTGTTCTATCCTGGTCAGAACCCACTTCCATTAAGGAGCTCCAGAGGTTTCTTGGGTTTGCTAACTTTTATAGACGGTTTATCAAGGACTACAGCAGGATTACATCACCTCTCACTAATCTCCTCAAGGGTAAACCCAAAGGACTGGAGTGGACCAAAGAAGCAGCCGCAGCCTTCCGCCTTCTTAAGAAGGAGTTCACAAGGGCCCCACTCCTGACTCATCCTGACCCAAATCTTCCTTTCGTGGTGGAAGTGGACGCATCCACCACCGGCGTCGGGGCAGTATTATCTCAACATCATGATACACCGCCCCGACTGCATCCCTGTGCCTATTTCTCTCGGAAGTTGAGCCCGGCGGAGCAGAATTACAGCATAGGAGACAGGGAGCTTCTAGCAATCAAGCTAGCCTTGGAGGAGTGGCGTCACTGGTTGGAGGGAGCCAAACATCCGTTCCAGGTGATCACAGATCACAAAAACCTCCAATACATCAAAGAGGCCAAGAGACTATGTCCACGTCAAGCCAGATGGTCACTTTTCTTCTCACGTTTTGATTTCTCCATTTCCTATCGTCCAGGACCCAAGAATCTAAGAGCAGACGCTCTCTCTCGTTTACACGAGCATCACGATCATGAAGAACTCCCAACGAAGATTCTTCCCGAACACATCTCCATTTGTCCGATCACCTGGAACGCTCCTCCAGTCGTTGCCACTCCGGAAGCCCCTGCTCCGCCGGGATGCCCTCCTCATCGGCAGTTCATACCACCTGAACACCGGGTAGATCTGATCCACTCCTTACATACCTCGCTAGGCACTGGACATCCAGGGATCAACAATACTCTCTCGCTAGTATCCCAACGATTCTGGTGGCCAAACATGGCAAGGGATGTGAGGCAATATGTTCAGGGCTGTAAGGACTGTGCCCAATCCAAGAGCCCACGTCATCTACCCGCTGGAAAGCTCCATCCCTTGCCGATTCCGAACCGTCCCTGGTCACACCTAGGAGTGGACTTTATCACTGACCTCCCTTCGTCAGAAGGTAATACCTGTATTCTAGTCATAGTAGATAGATTCTCAAAGTTTGTCAAACTAATCCCTCTGAAAGGTCTTCCCACAGCCTTTGAAACTGCCGACAATATCTTTAATCAAGTCTTCAGGTCATTTGGTATTCCAGAAGATATTGTGTCGGACAGAGGTCCACAGTTCATCTCACGTCTATGGAAAGCCTTCTTCAAGCTCCTAGGTGTGGCCGTCAGCCTCTCTTCTGGATATCATCCCCAAACCAACGGGCAGACAGAGAGGAAGATTCAGGAGGTGGGACGGTTCCTGAGGACCTTCTGCAGTGGTCACCAGAACTCCTGGAGCCAGTATTTGGGCTGGGCAGAATATGCCCAAAATTCACTGCGGCAACCCTCCACCGGACTCACGCCATTCCAGTGCGTCCTGGGCTTCCAACCACCGCTCTTTCCCTGGGATGGCGAACCATCTGATGTCCCCGCAGTGGATCACTGGTTCCGGGAGAGCGAGAGAGTCTGGGACGAGGCTCATCAACATCTGCAGAGGGCAGTCCGTCGAAGCAAGGTAACCGCCGATAGGAGAAGGTCTGAAGAACCCAGATACACACCCGGACAAAAGGTGTGGCTATCCACCCGGGACATACGCATGCGACTGCCCTCTCGCAAGTTAAGTCCCCGATTTGTTGGTCCCTTCACCATCGTGGAACAGGTTAACCCCGTCACCTACAAACTACAATTACCCTCTCACTACCGTATTCACCCTACATTCCACGTATCACTCCTGAAACCCTATCACGATCCTGTTCTTCCCTCCACAGAGCCTGACCACGAAGAGGAACCCCCTCCTCCACTGCTCCTAGAAGAAGGAGCCGTCTACGCAGTGAAGGAGATCTTGCGTTCCCGACGTCGTGGTGGCCAGTTGGAGTACCTGGTGGACTGGGAAGGGTACGGCCCCGAAGAAAGGACATGGGTTCCCAGAGCTGATATTCTCGATCCTAGTCTCATGGTGGAGTTTCATGAGAGCCACCCTGAGTTCCCAGCGCCTAGAGGCAGAGGGAGACCACCACGGCGTCGGAGGTGTCGGCCCTCAGGAGCGGGCCCTGGGGAGGGGGGTACTGTCATGGATTGGTCAGGCTCTCACGACCCCCACTCACGAAGATCACCATCACCTGACTTCTAATGAGCACACAGCTGCATCACATTCACGAGCACCAGATAAAAGCACAGCACTCCAGTCGCTCATTGTCCGGGCTCGTCTCGACGAAAGCGGACAACTGAGCGACCACTCAGCGTAGTCATCCTCAGCTAAAACAAACGATTTACTTACCTGTTCTCTTTGTATTCCTCCTAGTCTTCCTGGTCCTCCCGAATCGTCCTGTCTTCCAGTCCTTCCAAGTCTGTGTCATCCTCTGTCAGCTGTATCTGGTGTGTGCTGTCCATCCTCGTGTATTCCTGTTACCCAGCCACGGAGGAAAAGACCCCAACATCATTCCTGATCCTCCTGGCTATCCTTCATGTGCTCCTTGTTGTCATTTAATAAACACCCTAACGTTTCCTTACCTCTGTCTCCTGTCCGCTTCATAACAAGAGTACATTCAAGAAGGTGAATAATGAAGAAGCACATACAGATGCATTCCAGTATGTAAAATATTGATTATGGTTGTTAATTCATACAAATTAATTGTAAAAGTAAGCATTTGCTGGTGCAGTTAATGTCTATAGTCCATTTAAAACAGTTCTAACTTACTGTAAATTAGGCATAGGCCGGTATAAGATTCTGACAGTATGAAAACTTTGGATAAAAATATCACGGTTTCGTTGTGATTACTGCTCCAAAAATAAGTTCTTTTTAAATATCTGGGTAAAAAACAACAACATTATTTTTTAATTTTAGTGTGAACGCAATCTTCCAATATTTATACTAAAACAGAATACACTAGTGGAAATAAGTACACAAAATGGGATTCACCATAAATTTAGGTGTACATTCCATAGTGTGTATTTCTGAGAAATATGAGAAAGGAGGAAATTTGATGATGTTTATTATTCAATAATGGCTGTAGAGTTGTTTAAATAACATTGGGTTTCCTAAAGCAAAAATAGCCTGTCTTTTTTGCTGAGCAGACTTAGCATTTAGCATGCTAATATTTACTACTCCATGTTGAATGTTTAAGCTAAATGTTTGCAAGTTAGGTGAGTAAATTATGTTTATGCTACATAATAGATTATTATGGAAGTTATGTGCATGATTGAATCATGTAGATCCAAGTTTTTTTTCCCAGTGTGTGGTGAAAACAGTGAATAACTAGCCTTAAGGATGTACTAGCGCTGGGCGATTTCGCCTAAAATCAATATCTCGATTAATTGAACATTTTAACTCCATTATGATTAATGAACGATTATTTTTATTTATTTATTTTTGGCCCTCATAGTTCATGGACAAGTAAATACAGTATAGTACAGTACGGTAAATATGCTCACATATGACAAGCGAGATATATTTGAATGAAAGGTGCATTAAATTGATTGATAAATTGATTGATTTTAAAATAATTGAAGGAAACACACACAATCTACTATTTATGATTATGTATTGAACATCGATGTTGAACAGCTGAAGTTAAAAACACACATTACCTACATGTAAAACAAACTTTTCTTATAAAAATGGAAAATAAATAACCTGCACTTTTGGGAACAAAATAAATAATTTTCAATGTTTTCCATAATAAAAGTAGCAAATGAGCAGTATGTCTTCTAAATAATTTTATTTAGATAAGATACTGCTCACTTGTATATCACAACTCTTGTATATCCTGTAAATAAGGTTTTAAATTGTGAATTTTTTCATCTTATGTAAATAAATATTTAAATGTAAATACTAATTTTAATGTAATGGAAAATATGCCGTCTCAAGGCATCTCAGGAGCAGCTTCCAATCATCCACATCTGACCAGAGATCAGATGTGGCTGCAAAGTAGCAGAGGAAGCAAGAAACCAGCCTCAGCCTAACAGACTGAGGTCATGTGACTCCACACGTGATAAAGTAATTGAAAAAATCAACCTGGAAAAATTTGATTGATTATAAGTTCTAAATGTCAGTAGGATGTCAAAATGATGTACAGTAGGAACGTCTCATAAATAAAGTCAAGATTTCTTCTGGGAAAAAGTTGTGCCTTTTCATAGAAGCTGTGCTGTCCTCTTCTAAAAGGTTTTTAAATGTTTTTTATTTATTTACAAACCATAAAAAGCCTTCATTTTGTGACTTCTCATCCTTCAAATAATCATCAAAGGCTCACTGAATGGCTGTAATTATGAAGTGGCTCTGTGTCCTTGACTGCTTGGTCTTATAGTAATTGCTCAGCACTGTAACCTTGGCTCTTTGCAAACTCAAAGGATATCAAACAAAAGACCTGTGTGGACTTCTGATTGGCTCATGGGCTTGAAAGTACAGTAGTGCTGTATCCAGGCTGAGTTTCAGTCTCTCACAACTTACACTCTGTGTGTGAATGAGAGTTACATGTGCAGAATTTGGCCCTGGATACACCTAATGGAAATACGGTTAAGTCAGAATTATTCATATGTTCTGCTGACCTCATGTCTCATATACAGTATGAGATTAAATACAAATTGAGATGTGAAGAAATTCTTGCTGCAGTACATTTATTTATGCATCATGATGAAACTTAATAATTGAAAGGCATGACATAATGTCATCTATTTTTTTCTCTCGAAGACCATAAAGTATGTGATGGCTTTTTTTCTGTGTTTTTAGGAACCTTGGGAAGTCCGGCTTACGGGTATCATGTCTAGGGCTGGGTGAGTAAAAATCATCATCTAAATCAGGGGTGGGCAAACTCGGTCCTGGAGGGCCGGTGTCCTGCACAGTTTAGCCCCAACTCTAATCAAACACACCTGCTTATAGTTTTCTAGTGATCTTGAAGACACTGATTAGCATGTTCAGGTGTGTTTGATTAGTGTTGCAACTAAACTAAGCAGGACACCGGCCCTCCAGGATCGAGTTTGCCCACTCCTGATCTAAATTGTTAAAAATGTGAATTAAACCATGTTCTAACAACACATGGAGGGAGAAGATTCAATGGACAAGCAGTTTAGCTGTTCACACCAGGCACAACACAACAGAAACAAAAATACCAGAGCCATTCAGAAACACAGAATAGTTCACTGCATTCCCAAGCAAACAGACAGGTTTGTGATCGAAATTATAAATATTAATTAAATCTCATTAACATTATTGAAAGTACAGACTGAGTGACTGATGATGTTGTTTCAAAGTTCTAACATTCATGTTTAATCTGTATAGTTTACTAGTAACTATCTGCTTCCCCATTCAGTATGACAATAAATGTCATATAAAAGCTATTAAAACTCATACTGGGACATTTAACCCTGAGTAAAGCACATAATCCCTGCCTGAGGTAATCAATGTCATAGTAGTTTATGTGGTTGTTGAGCCACATTGCAGAAATAGAAGCTACATAGGTCACAGTCGTGGATGGTTAGTACAAAAACTCCTTCTAACATGAAAAAAGATACTTTTTATCGCATGTTGCACTGCCGTGTCACATGTTATTAGGACATGTTGTTAGGATTCATTAAGCTGCTTTACATAATTTTGTGTAAATCTGAATATTTGACAACTGACAGCATCTAAACATTCCCTCTTCAGGCACCTGGGTAACGTTTGGTGGACAAATCACTGATGAGGTATGAATTTTGTGGATTGTAGCTCAAAAATGATTGGATAGTATTGTTATAGTGGCATGATCACACTTTTGTTGCATGAGTTTGGATATTCAATGGAAATTTTTCACACAATGTCATTTTGTTTGTTTGTTTGAAACACTACAGAAGACATTTTGACCCAGGCTCATTGGAAAAACGTACCTCAGCCTACATGATGTAAAATAGATTTCTCCGCATATGTTTTGTTGTACGTTTCAGATACATTTGCAGGATCTTTGGTATATTAAAGATATGGATGGATGGATGGATGGATGGATAGATGGATGCATGGATAAACTGAAAGATGGATGTATAGATGTACAGATGGATGGATGGATGGATGGATAGACAGATGAATAAACTGATGAATGGATGAGTGGATGAATGGATGAGGAGGGTTGAATGGATGGACAGACAGTCAGATACTTTGTACTTATGGATGGATGGATTGATGGAAAGATGAATAGACTTGATGGATGGATGGTTGGATTTACGTGGTTGGATAGATGGACAGACAGATATACTTATGGATAGATGGATGAATGTATGGATAGAAAGATGGACATACGGATGAATAGAATTTATGGATGGATGAATTGAAGAAGGGATGGACAGACAGATACACTTATGGATGGATGGATGGATGGATGGATGGATGGATGGATGGATTGATTGATGGACAGATGAATAGACTTGATGGATGGTAGGATTTACATGGTTGATAGATGGACAGACAGATATACTTATGGATAGATGGATGGATGTATGGATAGAAAGATGGATAAACGGATGAATAGAATTTATGGATGGATGAATTGAAGAAGGGATGGACAGACAGATACACTTATGGATGGATGGATGGATGGATGGATGGATGGATGGATAAATGGATGGATGAATGGTTGGATGGATGGATGGATGGATGGATAGATAGATAGATAGATAGATAGATAGATAGATAGATAGATAGATAGATAGATAGATAGATAGATAGATGGATAGATGGATGGATGGATGGATGGATGGATGGATGGATGGATGGATGGATGGATGGATGGATGGATGGATGGATGGATGGATAGATAGATAGATGAATAGAATGGATGGACGGATGGATGAATAGAATGGATGGACGGATGGATGAATGGATGGATGAATAAACTAAAGGATGGATGTATAGATGTACAGATGAACAGATGGATGGATGAATAGATGGATGGATGGATAAACAGATGAATGGATGGATGGATAAACAGATGAATAAACTGATGGATGGATAGACAGATGAATTAACTGATAAATGGATGAGTAGATGAATGGATGTAGAGGGTTGAATGGATGGACAGAAAGACAGATACTGTATACTAATGGATGGATAGATTGATGCATAGACTTGATGGACATACAGATGAATAGAATTTATGGATGGATGGATGAATAGGTAGATAGAAAGATGGACATACAGATGAATAAAACGGATGGATGGCTAGATGGATGAACTTAATGATGGATGGATGGATGGATGGATGGATGGATGGATGGATGGATGGCCAGATGAATGGAAGGATAGATGATTTGATGGATGGATGGATGGATGGATGGACAGATGGACAGATAGAAATAGTTATGGATAGATGGATGTACAGTATGTATGGTTCGATGGATGGATGGATGGATGGATGGATGGATGGATGGATGGACAGACTTTTTACATTTTTATGTATTTATTTTATGATAGGCCTTATAATAACCTCCAAGCCCACTGTATCATCCCTTTAAACCTAAACAAGAGCTTAGTGCACTGTTTACAGCCACAGTGAGCAGCTCTGCAAAACACTTTAACTGTAGCTTTATTCAGCCTCTGCTGTACAGTATGTGAATTCGCAGCACTGTATACAGTACAGATTTATTACAACCATTTGAGTTCTGTACTACTGAGGAAAACACAATGCTGTAATACCCTGATTCTCTCCGTCTGTGATCTCTCTCTCTCTCTCTCTCTCTCTGTTTTCTCAGATAGCTGAGCAGCTGATGACGCTGGCGTATGAGAACGGCATCAATCTGTTTGACACAGCTGAGGTGTACGCGGCAGGGAAGTGAGTACCCTTGCTCCCATCATTCACTGCTGCTCTCTTCACCCTCAATATGAATTTACACTCATATATGGAGAGATTAGTAAAGTATTAAGATCATTTTTAGCAACAATTTCATCTTTTATAAAAATGTATAGATCTACTTTTCATTAGATCTGATTGAAATGGTTGAAGAAACCCACTTTTAGTTTGCTATTAACACAGAATCTTTTTTAAGGTTTTTAACACTCTGTTGCAAATTTTGTGGGCACCAAACAGTTCATTTCGCAACATCTATTCTAAATATTTAAGTTAAAGCCTTTTTTATATATTATATTATAATTAAACAATTATTATTTTATATTATAAAATTAATAATAAGTAATGTAATAAATTAAACACTAGTATTTATACATTTATGAACATTAAATAATAATTAAAAATTATTTTTCCATAAAATGTATTTTATTTTGAACAATAGAATTGTTCCATTTTTAACTTATGTATACAGAACAGGTTATGTATGTCTGTAGTATGATGGACGCTGGACAACAGAGTAGAGGATCCATGTGTAGTATTTATTAACAAAGGTCAATCACTGGAGCAAACAAGTGCATTCAGAGAATCCAAAGAATAGTCATTAAACAGGCAAAGGGTCAGGACAGGCGGCGAAAACAACAGCAGTACGGCAAACACGGCTAGGCTAGACAAAGGAAACGCGTCGTGATGTTCACTAACAGTATAGCAAGACTCAGCAACTGGTGTGTGTATATACTGTCCATGTAATTAGTCCATAATGATCCTGTGTGTGTGTGTGTGTGTGTGTGTGTGTGTGTGTGTGTGTGTGCGTGCGTGCGTGCGTGCGCGTGTGTGTGTGTGTAATCAAAGTGAAACAGGAACAGGTGTGAGTGTGTGGTGCATGGCAGGATTGTAGTTCCTTTGGTGGCAGATTTGTAGTTATCCAGCAATCTGTGTGGACTAGATCACTGGTGATTGTGACAATATCAAATATATTTATTTGACTGAAACAGCATACCTTTTCTCACCAGTACATATTAAAATCACTGAAATAAAAAAAGTAGTCATACAAAATGTTAATGTATTTTAAATGGCTAAAACGGTCTCATTTAATACATGATCAAATTATTTATTTCTTATTATTTGGTCTTTTCATTGTTAAACGTAATGACATTTCAATAGGTGTTTTCTCAATGGGTAAATTATGTTATTATTATTTTTTGCTTATAATAAGTAGGACACATTCTAATGTATAAAAAAGTAGTTTACCTGTAACTCTTCATTTTTGCTGAATTTCATCGTCTTACAACATGCAAGTTCTCTTTACTGCATTCTTTAGGTATCTATGTTTAAGACGATCAAGAGAAAAATATATATAGTGGTTGGTCAGCAAAATTCACTTGTGCAAGACGAGAAAAAGGATGGAAAGGTGAATAGCCCAAACCTGCTAGCTTGCAGTAAATTTAGCAGTGGCGTCTTTATTTTCTGCAATGCCGTGGAACTGTAACGTCAGGGAATTGCTGATAAAGTTGAGAGGAAATTGCCTGACTCAGTGGAAATACGCTCAACGATACAAAACGGCTCTTTAATGAAGCAGACCTCAGGAGTGTTAAAGGACATAACCTTATATATAAATATATATAGTGTTTGTGTGCTTTTGTGTCGCGTTTTCCATCCGTGTTTCATGCCATGTCAAGCTGGCTATGAGGCTGTGGCTCAGCACATCGATAACTCATGCAGAATAATGAAGACAGCACTATACACACACAGAAGCACAGACAAACAAACCATCAACAAACAAACCATATCACATAGCACAGACAAACAAACCATATCACTCACAACAAAGGCTGTGTTCACGTTGACCACGTTGGCTAATTTATAAGTGTAAGGATGACCTAAAGAATATTTAACGAGCACCAAATTGGAATAAAATGGCTTGGATTATTTCAAACTATTGTTTAGTGCGATTCTCAAGTTGCAAAGTCTGCATTGTAATGAAATTAATATGTGATGTGATGTTTGACACTGTGTTCTTTTGACATCAGCAGCTCATATTAAGAATTTTCAGTGTAAGGAGCATCTTGGTTCACAGTAAATGATCAACATGACCTTCATCACTGCGAGTAAAGTTATTTACTGTGTAATGTCTATTTAAAAATGTAAAAAAGTTCCTGAACTCCACAGGTAGTGTACTTTTTAGAATTGCATTTAATTTAATGTTTCTCCAATTTGGTCTGCCGGTTTGTGAAAGAAATATATTTGATTGATTAATTAATTCAGGGCGACACAGTGGCTCAGTGGTTAGCACTGTCACCTTACAGCAAGAAGGTCGCTGGTTCGAGTCCCGGCTGGGTCAGTTGGCATTTCTGTGTAGAGTTTGCATGTTCTATGTGTGTGCATGTAGGAGTGTATGGGTGTTTCCCTGTATGGGTTGCAGCTGTGTAAAACATATGCTGAATAAGTTGGTGGTTCATTCCGCTTTGGCAACCCCTGATGAATAAAGGAACTAAGCCAAAGGAAAATAAATGAATGATTGATTAATTAATTCAATCATATCTGCACATTCTGTTCCGTAGTTTAGGTTGGCGGTAAAAACTATTTATGACTGGTACAAAATTTGAAATCATTTTGAAATCATTAGACAGGTGGAATGCTGGTTTTAGCTCTGAGAATATGTCTCAAAATGTCTTGCTCAAACAGCTGCTTAGGTTTGCATGCTGTCTGTATGAATCTGTAACTGAAGTCAAGCCTGTGCACTATTTTCACTGTATGGTATACGGCTCAGTATGGCTCATTTTTAGGGGCTTTCCTATGGAGCCCGATCAGTCTGCAAAATGAATCATTTACGAAATAAAATTCAAATGTGTGCAGCATTAATCACATTTACAAAAAAGAGGCATTTGTGGAAATAATTATGCTTTTGCTTGAATTTACAAATTGGATTTACGAGTTTTGAGTTTATGAATTGGCTTTTGTTAATTTGAATCATGCTGTGCGCGTATGAATTTTATTTTGTAAATGTAATATTCTTAAGACTGCACTGGCTTCATAGTTGCTACTCTGTACAGAACTCAAAACCTGATAATTGTTTTAGCACCACCTCGGTTTCCAGTGAGCCAGTAGAGGTGGAAAAACTATACAGTAATTACTTGTCTATATTAATTAAGTTAACTAGGCAGGTTAGGGTAATTAGTCAAGTTATTGTATAATTATGGTTTGTTCTGTAGACTATCAATAATATATATATTTAGCTAAAGGGGCTAATCATTTTGAACTTAAAATGTTTTTTTAAAAATTAAAAACTGCTTTTATTCTAGCCGAAATAAAACAAATAGGACTTTCTCCAGAAGAAAAAATATTATCAGACATACTGTGAAAATTTCCTTGCTCTGTTTAACATCATTTGAAAACAAAAATCAAAGGGGGGCTAATAATTCTGACTTCAACTGTATACTTATTATTTAACCTTTCCCCAAAACCATGAAATTCCATATCCAGAAAAATAAATGGGTGTTCGAGCGTATTGAACGCCTTATAAACATCTAGGAAAAGCATAATTCCAGGATCATTAATTTATAACTATAATCAATCAAATCAAAACATAAACTATTATGAATTGAACGACCCCTCATAAAGCCTGACTGTGCAATTCTAATAATCTGTGATTATCCATCCATCACAAGATTAGAGAAAACTTGTGCTAACAATTTATAATTATTATTTAAGCAGGTAATGGGTCACAGATTATCTATATTTTTGGGATCTTTGCCGAGCACTGAGCCAAGCTGTACCAAGTTATAAAGTAATTCAATCAAGGATGGCAGCCAAAACTTAGGATAGACACAAAAAAGTCAAGTGATCAAGAGATCAAAAAAGAGTTTACTCTTTAGTGAGACCATCCAAAAGGTCTTAAACCAGTGCAAAACATTACATAAAAAAAAATATCTGCCCACTGCTTTTGTTTAAAAAGTATTAAACACTCTACATATCTAAATTCGGTAATACAGTACAGTGTGGCACTGTCGCTTCACAGCAAGAAGGTTGCTGGTTCGAGCCCCGGCTATGTCAGTTGGAGTTCCTGTGTGGAGTTTGCATGTTCTCCCTGTGTTGATTTTCTCCGGGTGCTCCAGTTTCCCCCACAGTCCAGAGACATGTGGTACAGGTTAATTGGATAAACTTAATTGGCTGTAGTGTACTGTATGTGTTAATGAATGTGTATGGATGTTTCCCAGTACTGGTGTAAGAGCCAGTTATGCATACTTCATTTGTGATAATAATTTAGTTAAAAGGGTTAAAGCATGATGAAAATTGATATTTAAATATATTAAGAATTCATTGTGATTGTATGATCTGAAATGCATAATTTAATAATTAATACTATTTAAAAACCTTTACTTTGGTATTTTGGCTTCCGACAGTAATACGTCTTGAGGTCATTAGTTCATACGTTTAAGGAAGATTGCAGTTATGGATGATGGAAGCAACACAGTTTTTTGACCGAGCTATGCCGAGCTATATTGATTCTATTGTTACTTTGTATTTTTGTTACATTTCTTCAGTAAACCTTTTTTTTAAAAAGAAGATTCGGTCTTACTCGCGTTTTTTTAAATACTGGTTGTTGAAATAGAAGCTGCTAAAGGTGGTACATAAGGATTTGCACGAAAGGTGTGCCACTACAACTGGGTTGCAGCTAGAAGGGCATCCCCTGTGTAAAAAAACATATGCTGGATAAGTTGATGGTTCATTTCGCTGTGGTGATCCCTGATGAATAAAGGGACTAAGCCAAAGGAAAATGAACGAATAACTGAGTACAGTGTGGTTGTCATTCACATGATTAACCAAAACATATGTGAAAGTAACTCAAATACATAACTGACATCCTTATTCGCCTCTTTTGTTAACCTGACCCTACCAGTGTATTTTCTAGAGTACTAGTTAAGTTAAAAAGCAAGATGTGAAGTTTGTACAAATTAATGTACTGCCCTCTTGAGCCCATGTTACAATAGCGCTTCATTTGTTACAAGCTGTCACAAGGACTCACAGTTTGGCGTCTGGATGACGAGGCCTGTTGGGAGAACCATTCATGAAGAACACATTAGTCCTGTGGGCAAAAATGTAACATCTGTCATTAGATGTTCTCTCCAACTCTCTCCCTTTTTAAAAAAATCTGCTCACAGGAGAAAAAAAGGAAGCATTTTGCCCGTGTTTACACTGGGAGTCTCTTTCATATTGCTGTAAAGTGAACGCTTCATTAGCTTAATTTTGCAGAAGCTGAGAACAGGGAATCCCCCAGCGTGGAGGACGCTTTTGCTCGCTGACTGATGCAAGTGAGGACAGGAAGGTTTAGGCTTAAAAGTGAGGCTGATTTTTGCTTTTTTGCTTTCTTACAGGGCTGAAATGGTCCTCGGCAGTATCATCAAGAAGAAAGGATGGAGGTACACATGTTGTTTTGCAGTTTAAAACATTGACAAACTCTTATTTGAAGTGAATCGTCATGTTTGAGTGCTGTTTTCTCTTCCTCAGAGTGTCAGAATAACTGCTGATATCCTCTCAATGGGAAGATGCTTGCCTTTACCTTGCAGTTCTTGTTGGTTTGTGAATGACTAATGTAGAATCTGCTCTTAAGGGGACATCAGCTTTTATTTATCCTGCTATTCACTGTATGCGAGCACTGAGGCGAAAAGCTGCTTCCCCCCCAGGGAAAAGATGTCTAATTTTGGAGCCAAGTTTTTGCCCTTTTTAGAAACATGGCATGACTGCAGTTTCAAGTGTATGAAAAATCTGCTTCTCTTGGGAGAGGAGAACATTCCCATCCAAATGCCCTTTATTTATAACCTTCTGCAAAGAATTTACAATATGCTTTAGTTAAATGGATAGATGTGGAAAATTCTGAACTATTATTATTTTATTTTTCTTAGTATGATAATTTTATCTACAGTTTTTGGCATAATATATTCTTCTAGTATTATTCTAAATTATTTTAGTGATTTAATTTAGGCTAATGCATTATTATTTTGAATATAGAAGCACAATTATAATAGTTTATACAAAATATTCCTAATTTAAAAAAATAATAATTTAAATTAAATGTTCTTGCTTTTTAATATATATATATATATATATATATATATATATATATATATATATATGCTCTTTTAGGACTATTATAATGCATTATAAATTATATTTCTTTAAAATATGTAACACTATAATATATATGAAAAAAAAAAACTATATATAACTATATAGTAAGCATGCTTTAAAATTAATGCACAACATTAAAGCCATACTTGTTACATGATTTACTTCAAAATAAAGATCTTGACATCTAAAGACAGACTAAACGGCCATCCCGTTGATGTGAATGGAATTACTACTCATCCCTTCCTGAAGTCCACAATGAGCTCCTTGGTGCACAGACAATAATCTGTCTGTGCAACAAATAACCAAGGGGTTGTAGGAGCAGATTATTGTCTGTGCACCAACTGGTATGCTGTATCTCATCCTTGTAGGCAGTCTCATCATTGTTGCTGATTAGACCGATCACTGTAGGGTCATCTGCAAATTTGACGATGGTATTGGATCCATTCATGGGCCTGCAGTCATGGGTAAAAAGGGAGTAGAGGAAGGGGCTCAGCACACAACCCTGTAGTACACCAGTGGGGAGTGTGATGGTGGTAGAGCAGATTAAGGCATGTTGGGCTAGAGTGTTTCGACACTGGCACAATAGAGGTGGATCTAATCTAATCCAATAATTCAATTTCAAATATAATGGTTTCTAGTCTTTTCATTTCACTCCACTGACGTTTCTTAAAACCTACTGTAAGCGGATATTGTTATTTATTTATTGTTCATTGTAAATCATGGAGTCCGTGCCTTTGTTTTGCTTTAAACCCATCTGTCTCATTTTTCTTTTACAGACGTTCCAGTTTGGTCATCACCACAAAGATATACTGGGGTGGAAAGTAAGTGCTGTGCTCTTATGTTAGTGTTTATGTGTGTGTGTGTGTCACAAGGAGGTTAATGATGATTCATACCATCTGCCGACTGTGAGAGCAACAGGGGAAGCAGGTTAATGATAGTCTCTTTCACACTAGTGTGTGTGGTGCAGTAAGGGAAGTCCTGCAGACCCTCACTGGAGAAGGATTCAGGTCGAATGCCCCCTCTGAGCTGTGCTCTTTCACTCAGGGCAAATTAAAGGCCAAAGCTGAGCACTGTTGTGAGGTCACCATTAAACATTAATGCCTTTAAATTGCCACGGTGCTCAAATTTTGATAATAATTAGCCTCACAAACAGAATCAGCGGCTATATTGAATGCGACCTTTGGTAAGTTCTCCCATTGGCTTTACCTTGAAGCTAACAGAGACAGATCCTTTCTTCTATCTTGTGATTTGACTGAAATAGATTATTGGGGGAAAAAATGAGTATGGGTTCAATTCATTAACTTTGAGTTGATGGATGCAGGATTTCAGCTAAATTGAATGAAATGATTGGTGAAATCCATTATGTCACTAGAGACAAGTTTGTTGCTTCACTGGAAAAGAGAGATCACAACACATTATGATAAAAAAACAGAATACATTTTGATTTCGCATTACATATGAACAGAGGAACTCATTACAATAAGATGAATGACAAGAATTTAGGAAATACCTTTACACAGTGTCTTTAAAACACTAATAAACTTCAATTCACTTAAATGTGTAATTGTCTTGTTACTTTTTCAGAGCAGAAACAGAAAGAGGTCTATCTAGAAAACACATCATAGAGGGTAAGTCCTGATAGCACTATTGATGATTTCGTTTTTAATTTTGAGGACAAACAATTTTGGGACTGAAATTTTGTCAATCAGGACCCACTTTATATTAAGTTAGTTTTAGTACTGTAAGGTTTTGAATTCTTCCTCTATATCTATATTTCTAAATCTGTCCATAAACATTTCCAAATCCCCATACAAAATGAACATGAGAAAGACATTGTAATGAGAAATTGGGAAACAGATGAGCCAAACATTTTACAAACTTTAACCAAACTCAAGTGGGATATGATTTGCATACTAATAAAGCAGTTTTCCAGAAGTAGATGAAGCTGATAGAAATGTAAAGACCTAAATGTCTAAAATTAACTTGAGTACTGCAGCTAAACGTCCTGTGAGCACAGAATTTGCAGTTGAGAAGTCGTGTGCTTTTTGACGTTGTGCAGAGAATTAGTAGAAAAAGGGGACGTATGTATGAGTGCGGCCAATGGAGAATGATTGACAAGTGACGAATTTCATTAAACTCCACCTGTTAATATCAGTTGCCTATATAAGTTGAAAACTGTTGCACACCCATGAATGTAACTCTTGCATTGCATTGAGGATAGCAATATTCTGCAAATCGATTTATTCATTTGTATCCAATAAATTGCTAATATGTTAAATCTTGAAGAAAAACCTCTCCTGACCTTTTTTTATTGAACACGCATGGAATTGAGCAAATAATCCAAACAATTCCACAGGACACCTTTAGGGGTTTAGTAGAGTTCATGCCCCTATGCTGCCCTACAAATGCAAAGTGCAGTAACTACACAATTGGGCAAAATTGAATTGAAATTGTCTTTGTGACATCTGTTCTGTTTTGTGGCAAAGTCTCCTTCTTCAATTTTGACCCATTTCAGAGAAACAAGAGTGTCAAAATTGTTGCAACTACAAAATCCAAGCTGGTGTTAAAGGAATTTTGCCAACATACTGCACTTTGCCTTTGTAGGGTAGAGTGGTTTGGCAATGGTCATAATGCCTTGGCTTATCAGAGTAAGTACACTGTAATAAAGACTCCTAATATAAAGTGGTCAAACAATGCCCAAACAAGAACCTGTAACTTTCTTTCATTAAGATTTACACAGTCTTACACATCCTTAAACACTACTGCATTTTTTTTGACCTACAGGTCTAAGGGCGTCACTGGAGAGACTTCAGTTAGAATATGTGGATGTAGTGTTTGCTAACAGACCAGACCCCAACACGCCAATGGAAGGTAGGTGTGCTTGATGAGATGCTGTCCAGTTTGTGTCATCTTCGTGTACCAGCACTGGAATGGCTCTCCTAATTGCTTTGCACTGAAGCATGGGATTAAAACAGACCATCCACGCAGCTCTCAACTTATCAGAGATCAGACACTTTGAGACCAACAGCAGAGATTTGTTTAACCCTAAAACACAGCATTCCTAAAAATAGACTATCATCCCATTAAATGTTAATGCGTTACAACATCCTACAGAATACCTGATTGTCTGTCTCAAAATATTGAGCAGTGAATGGAGCATGTTGTCTAAGTGTGCTGTCAAGATGATTCAACTTTGCATCACAGCAGTTACATCCATTATGCAGTTAATGGTTGAGTCTAGTTGTAAGTTAGTCTAGGAAGAGTGCATGGTCTTGCATTTGAGAGTTTTACAAAAGCATTAAATGGACTAGTACATCTACATCTTGTCGCAGACGATCTTTCGTAGAAGAAAGCACCGGTTTAGAAGGCTGAAAAACCAAAGCAGCATGACTAAAAGATTTTATATTACTTAAATAGCATTTTCACAGCACTATAGCACGGTGATTCTATTGGATTTTCTCCTGATTGGCTAATAATGTTCTCTGTGAGAACAGGATTTGCTCCTTCTTTTCTTAGTGTGGATTGATTCAATATGTAAATTATGATATACTGTACTCTGAAATAGACACATTGTTTGTCAAAAAACATTTTCAATAAATGCCTTATCAATCCTTTCAACTGAAGTGCCACCAGATTAACCTAGTTTGCTCCTGAGGTATGTTTTGGACAAAATGAAGGCTAAAGTATAATTATACGACAAAAGGGACTGACAGAGAAGCATTTAGAGCTGTATTTTGAAGCCTTGATGTACCTTAAAATGTGCAGGAATTAATATCCACCACTGCATAAATAGATTGGTGTCCTTTCACGATAGAAATGGCAGTAAGAGCAAAGTGTTATGACACAATGCATAAACATGCATTAAATACTTATACTCAGTGCAGTCTACATGTGTTTGTTGCCATGTTACAAATATACTCTACAAATTTCTCAATATACATGTAAAACTAACAAAAGGTACATATAAATAGTCCTTATGCCTCTTCGGGTGGCACTGAATACATTTAAAATCCACATATTCCAGATTTAGCCTCCTGACGAGCACTCTGTGGTAATGCATGGCTTTGTGCTTCAAAAAACTGCTCCTCATTAGTCTCCCTGCTTTTCCCATTTTTAAAATAAGAGTCCCACATACATCATATATTTAATACAAGCTTAAATAAATGTAAAAATAATACTTGCATATTAATGATGTTTTTTGGATAGTCAGAGTCAGTGTTTTGTTCCGATTGGCCTGATTTTAAACTTAAAGGATTTAAATAAGAACTAGGAAACAATAGTGTTTGAGACTCACAATGTGTCATTTCGACTTACTCGACTCTTAATATTCAGCTATGCCTAGATATATGCAGATTTTCATTCCAAGGCACTTTGAACTGCCAATATAGAGTTTATTGAACTTGCCATCATGAGACTAATGTGATAGAAGTCCAGAATGCTCACAGTGGATTATTAGTGTATACAGTATCTCGATGTTGGTCATTGGGGCATTGAACTGCATCCCAGTTTAAAGTCTTTATACTTTGAATGCTGATTGTGCCATAGCTGTGTGACGAAGGCTGACCTAATTCAAAGTCTTCTTCGAGAACGGTTTACAAATGTGTCCTTTTTTCCCCAGGCCACGAAGAGTAGAACAAATGGATCATTCACAGTCTAGCCTATGCAAAAGTTCATTGACTTCATGTAGGTTTGTGAAGGATGTAAAACTGGAATTACTGATCTTATTTCAGGCAGTTCATTCTTTTAGGAGACAACACACTTTAAGAAATTCCTGAACTTTTATATTGATAGACTGCTGGATTATACATTACATCAAAGGCATTATCTGAAAAGCATATATGGCGCACTTTAAACTACTTTCTAAAATGATGATTTAAACACCTTCACAACTCAAATACTGATGAAATCTAAGATTACTTCACATTTCTGCCTATAAATCCTCTAAAAAATGTCCCCATCGCCTTCCTCACTGTAATTTCAATTACAAACACTGTTAACTGAGCTTAACTTGTCAAACCTGTGACAATGCCGTGCTGTACAGCTGTGAGGGCTTTGTGTATAGACTGATGAGTGGCAGAGACTGATGCTTCTGAGGTCATGGCCATGTAGACATGATTGCTTGCGCACACACCACGTGACTTCATGAGAGGTCCTATTACTCCGGGACTTGCAGAATCTGCTCTGGTCCAGTTCTGCTGCCTTTTTTTCTCTCCCTTCAGAGATTTCATTCCATTTGCTGGTTGGTAAACCTCTTTTCACAGTCTTTTGTTTGTTTGTTTATCACCAGGAGATCCATTTAACACTTCAAAATCAAGAACATTCATCATAGAAGGTACATGGTACCCTCAGTGAGAGTTTTGACCTCCTGTCTCCAAAAGCATTTTATGGCTTTGATTTGTGATAGTCTGCCCTCTTTTTCCTGATGTGAGAAACCTGACCATGTTCATAAAATGCTGAAGATTTCCAGACATTTCTATTTTAGGCCTAGTATGCCGTAGGACTGTCGAATTATCTGACTCTCCTGTCAATCTTGCAAGTTAAATTTGAAGAAGGTCATTGCATCTTACTGACCCATTTTCTGTTGTTTTCTTTCAATCTTTTGTTGGATATTTACCATGCATCTTCATTCCATTTTTAAAATAGTCTTCATTATTTACAGTAGTTTCCTTAGAAAAGCACTTGTCATGTAGGTGTCAAGTGGATTGTTTTGGGCTTGGCTTATTTGGCTTATTTTTGTTAAGTCAGTTTGGACATAAATAAAGCTGCAGAAATTATACATAAAAAAGAATTAAAACAGCTTCTGATGATACGATATGCTCTAGCCTATTATTCTTAAATCTAAAAAAGTATATTTTTGCAAAATGATTGACTGCAGTGTCCCCAGCTTTCCTGCATGGAAATATTGGAGCTGCTCTATGTTTTGCATGCGCCTGTATTTGTATTTGTCTTTTTTTTATGTCTTTCTATGTTGTCTCTGGTTGTCTAAAAGTCATTCAAGAAGAAGTTATTCACAAATCTTGAAAAATGCTGCTTTACAGAACCATGTGTAATTTGATAAATTGCAAATATGCTGTCATATGAACATAGTGTGTCTTCATATGCTAATATATTAATCATTTGATTTACTAGAGATTTGTGAATGCTGTCCTTTCCTGCCTGTTTTTGTTTTTTACTTAATAAACTATTTGATTCTTTATCATATGCCTTAAATGAACTGTTTAAGTATGTACATTTTTTATTTATTTATTTCTGTTGTGGGATTTTTTTTTTCTTGCAAATGTGTCTTTAATAACAAACAATGTAAGTAGAAACACTTTAAATACACTAACGGGTCACTTTATTAGGTACACCTGTCCAACTGCTCTTTAATGCAAATTTCTAATCAGCCAACCACATGGCAGCAACTCAACGTATTTAGGCATGTAGACATGGTCAAGATGAGGTGCTGCAGTTAAAACCAAGCATCAGAATGCGGAAAGGTGATTTAAGTGACTTTAAACGTGGCATGGTTGTTGGACTCAGACGGGCTGGTCTTGAGTATTTCAGAAACTGCTGATCTACTGGGATTTTCACACACAACCATTTCTAGGCTTTACAGAGAATGGTCAAAAAAATAGGAAATATCCAGTGAGCGGCAGTACTGTAGGTGCAAATGTCTTGTTGATGCCAGAGGTCAGAGGAGAATGGTTCAAGCTGAATGAAAGGCAACAGTAACTCAAATGACCACTCGTTACAACCGAGGTATGCAGAAGAACATCTCTGAATGCACAATACGTTAAACCTTGAGGCGGATGAGCTACAGCAGCAGAAGACCACACTGGGTGCCACTCCTGTCAGCTAAGAACAGGACACCGAGACTACAATTCGCACAGGCTTACCAAAATTGGACAATAGAAGATTGGAAAAACGTTGCCTGGTCTGATGAGTATCCATTTCTGCTTCGTATTTGGATGGTAGGGTCCGAATTTGGCATCAATAACATGAAACATGGGTCCATCCTGCCTTGTATCAATGGTTCAGGCTGGTCATGGTGGTGTAATGGTGTGGGGATATTTTCTTGGCACACGTTGGCCCCATTATTACCAATTGAGCATTGTGTCAACACCACAGCCTACCTGAGTAGTATTGCTGACCATGTCCATCCCTTTATGACCACAGTGTGCCCATCTATGGCTAATTACAGCAGGATAACGCGGCATGTCATAAAGCGTGAATCATCTCCTACTGTACTCAAATGGCCTCCACAGTCACCAGACCTCAATCCAATAGAGCTCCTTTAGCATGTGGTGGAGATTTGTTTCATGGATATGCAGCTGACAAGTCTGGAGCAACTGCGTGATGCTATCATGTCAATATGAACCAAACTCTCTGAGGAATATTTCCTGTACCTTGTTGAATCTATGCAATGAAGGATTAAGGCAGTTCTGAAGGCTAAAGGGGGTCCAACCCGGTACAAGTAAGGTGTACCTAATAAAGTGGCAGGTGAGTTTATATTGTGAATTTACATATTTTAAAAAATGTACGTAAGAAACTATAATAAATGTATTCTGTAAATTTCCAATTTCAGCAAAATCCTTGAAAATGCTGTGTTTAGCTTAAAGTACTGCACTTTCACTTAAAGAAACGTTTGGGTGGAATTCATTTAGTTCAGTTTAATAGTGCTTCTACAGTACTTGTAAGCTGATTGATTTCTTACAGTTTCCTGTAACTCATAATGTGAAATATTCATGCCTCAGTGTGTAATAATATTATGACGTAGTGGATTATAGGCTGGCTTCTCTGCTAAATGTCAATGAAATGCAGCCTTGTGCAGATGTCATGCAGTCGGGATTCACACTGATTTATTTTCCACCCACCACGAAACTCTTTGAATAGACTTACTATAACATGCGTAACCTTCAGGCTATTTTAATGCTCTGACACTTTGTATAAAGAAAATATGATAAATGGCCTTTGTTGCTCTTAGCCTTTCTCAGAATCTACTTCTGCTCCACTTCCATTACTTTACTGTTATATTCGTCCATGTTTGTCGGGTCATCTTACACTCTATCTCTCGTCTGCTTTTGTCCCTCGGTCCCGCAATGTCTGAATGTTGTCCTGAGTCTGATTGTACACCTTTTTTTGTTGGCAGAGACGGTTCGAGCGATGACGCATGTGATTAACCAGGGGATGGCCATGTATTGGGGGACGTCCCGTTGGAGCTCCATGGAGATTATGGTGGGTTTGAAAACCTGTTGCATTGTTATTGAAAAAAAAAAACATTGGGCAAATATGCGCATTTGTATCAACCCTGTTGCACAAAATTAGTCTTATATTGCACAGATATATTTTGGCAATGTTTCAGCATCTCATTAGCTGCAACTATACAGTCTAATGTTTCAAATTATGTGATAGCAAAAATTTATTACATTACGCTGACATGTAAAACTTAAAAAATTATAACAATTATTTTTAAAAAGTTACACATTTCATGTTTTCAGACATGTTTATATCATTTTTTTAGTATTAAAGTTTTAATTTAAAAAATTAATGTTTGTTGGAATAACCAATGAAAATGTCTTCTGATCAACTGTAATCAGCCAATCGAAAACAAACAGCTGCGTATTAAAGCTAATAATGTTGTAAATAATGTTCCAAATTTGCTCTACATGACTATATTTTTTTAAAATAATTAGGGAATCAGATCAGATTTTACTCAAGCCTGCATGTAATTAAGTCAGAGAAACTCAGTATTTTCAAGAGGCTATGTATATCAAATGACTTTTCAAAATTGAATTTGATGCAGACACCAAAATGGGACATCTCTTCTTTGATTCATGCACAAATATAAATGAATTTGATAGCATAAACAACGATGAATGAGTGTTTATATTTATTTCTTTTCATTTCAGGAAGCGTATTCAGTGGCTCGACAGTTCAATCTGATCCCTCCTGTCTGTGAGCAGGCCGAATACCACATGTTTCAGAGAGAGAAGGTGGAAGTACAGCTGCCTGAACTCTTCCATAAAATAGGTGTGTATGTGACTGCAGGTAACCACTGTTAAGGTGATTTAAAAAGACATGTCCTATGTCCTTGTAATTCAAAACGCTTATAAATCATATTTAATGGTGGCTTTTCATATTTAAATTTTACCCCTGGTTTCCTGTGAGGGTTGGTTGGGTTTTTGGATTCCCTGGCATGCTTAGGTCGCTTTAGATTTGTTGTTTTTATCAACTATTTCCTCCCCATTTGGTCTTTTTTGTCTGGCATCAAACGTGAATCTTGTTTTTCTCTCAGCTGTTGTCATTACATTATAGTTTAATTAGACAGACACCCCTATGGATGATAATGTAATCGCATCCCGCGTCTGCTGTGGATCAGTTACTTTTTAAATGTGGGTGTGTGCATACATCACACACCAAGATTCATTCTGATTGGATATTTTCCAATAAACGTCCCCAATCACATTCTCGTCCCGTTTTTGTTAGTCAATAAAAATATCAGTATATTTTTATTATAGATGTGTTTCAACTAATTTTCGTTGCTAGCAGCCTGTTCGTCATGAAAATTATGATGAAAATTTTTCGGCAATGAAATTAACACTGGGGTAGGGGTGGAGTAAGGCCATGTAATAGTGGTTTTTGCAGTTTAAAAAACATTACCCCTATGGAGAGTCCCTATAAACTGTGTGTGTGAGTTTTCTCTATAGAATTACCTATTTTTGTTGTAACCTCAGAAATGAATGTAAAGTAAGGCATGTGTGTGGTGTCGATGCAGGTGTGGGTGCCATGACGTGGTCTCCACTGGCGTGTGGCATCATCTCAGGGAAGTATGACAGCGGTGTGCCTCCTTGTTCCAGAGCCTCCCTCAAGGTATTTTTCGGATATTTGTGACCGTTTGTCTTCCTGCACTCCTGTCAGTCTGTCCTGACTGCTGTTTGTGGTGGTTTTCATTAGTGACTGTGTGTGTTTTAAATGTGGTGGCTTGGCTTGAGTTTTCTGTCGTATCTTGGGGTTTATTTCTCTCACTTTATGGCATTGTGAAGTGTTCTCATCTGCACACATACATGTAGATAAATGGATGAACACTTTTGTGTTGTTCTGTTTTTTTTCTATGTTATGTTATGGTCAATTTCTTTGTCTTTACACATCACTATTGAATGCTTTTTATTTTCAAAATGTGTTTATTTACTGTGGATCACATTGTATGGATAAGAATAACAAAAACAAAAACATATTATTAACATATTAATAAGCATATTATTATCTGATGTACATATCAGTATTCATGAATACACATTATTAGCTTGATACACTAATACGTTATTAGAATTATATTTAATTAGCTAAATTAATTGAAATTGAATGTCAAGTATTCAGATTCCGATTTTATGTCTGCTAATATTTTTATACTTAAAATCATCAGTGAGTTTTGAATACAATTTTCTTTCAGATGAAATACTGTAATAATAAACCTTAAGATGAAAAAAGACAATGACAGATGTTTTTCTATTCATGGTTCAATGAATTTAGTCTTTTAGATTTTTGTGAGATATGGAGAATGGGAAAAATGAATTTCATAAAAGCTTTTGACACTAATATAACTTCTTAAACAATAAAACTAACAATGCTCTACTCATGTTCAAAATGGCCAGAACATAAAGCATAAGATTTAATGTCTAAAACAAACATACAAAAAAATTACAACATATAATTAAGCAAACAAATATATATCTAAACAAATATATACTACCGATCAAAAGTTTGGTGTCAGTGGGTTTTATAATGTTTTAAAATACACTTATCCTGCTTACCAAAGCTGCATTTATTTATATATATATTTAAAAAACAGTACAAATTGTAAAATTGTGAAAGATAATGCACCATAAAATACCTGTTCAAAAGTAGTTTATAATTTAATTTAATCATTAAGTGATTGTTATTATCATATAAAATTATAATTAATTATCATAAAAATTATACAATTTACATTATTACTATTATTAGTAATAGTAATAAAAGCAAAAATGACTGGATTAATAATTTCATTTGAAACTACATACAATAAGTAATAAACAAATATTTAATAAATAAGTATTTAACAATTTTTTACATTCAATAAACACTGTCTATATATATATATATATATATATATATATATATATATATATATATATATATATATATATATATATATATATATATATATATAATATATATATGTGTGTGTGTGTGTGTGTGTGTGTGTGTGTGTGTGTGTGTGTGTGTGTGTGTGTATTGAGTTTTCTGTCGTATCTTGGGGTTTATTTCTCTCACATTATGGCGTTGTGACGTGTTCTCATCTGCACACATACATGTCGATAAATGGATGAACACTTTTGTGTTGTTTTGTTTTTTTTCTATGTTATGTTATGGTCAATTTCTTTGTCTTTACACATCGCTATTGAATGCTTTTTATTTTCAAAATGTGTTTATTTACTGTGTATCACATTGTATGGATAAGAATAACAAAAACAAAAACATATTATTAACATATTAATAAGCATATTATTATCTGATGTACATATCAGTATTCATGAATACACATTATTATCTTGATACACTAATACATTATTAGAATTATATTTAATTAGCTAAATTAGTTATGTATGTATGTATATATATATATATATATATATATATATATATATATATATATATATATATATATATATATATATATATATATATATATATATATATATATATATATATATATACATATACATACTGTATATATAAATAATCAAATAATAATAATAATAAATTATTATTACAACCAGTGCTGTATGCTGGTGCCACTCACAATGGTGGCTGGCACGTCTAAAAATAGCCTAGATGCAGAATTGTTATTTAAGGTATAGCCCAGTCTTAATAAATCTTGATCAATAAACTTGATTGTTGTCTACTTAACAATCATAAATGATAAGCCAGATCTGGAGTC